>NC_059219.1:5177295-5388419 GCF_020615455.1 Coregonus clupeaformis
CAGGTGTTATAGACTAGAGAGCAGGTGTTATAGACTAGAGCAGGTGTTATAGACTAGAGAGTAGGTGTTATAGACTAGAGAGCAGGTGATATAGACTAGAACAGGTGTTATAGACTAGAGAGCAGGTGTTATAGACTAGAGAGCAGGTGTCATAAACTAGAGAGCAGCTGTTATAGACTAGAACAGGTGTTATAGACTAGAGAGCAGGTGATATAGACTAGAGAGCAGCTGTTATAGACTAGAACAGATGTTATAGACTAGAGAGCAGGTGATATAGACTAGAGAGCAGGTGTTATAGACTAGAGAGCAGGTGATATAGACTAGAACAGGTGTTATAGACTAGAGAGCAGGTGTTATAGACTAGAGAGCAGGTGTTATAGACTAGAAACAGGTGTTATAGACTAGAGAGCAGGTGATATAGACTAGGAACAGGTGTTATAGACTAGAGAGCAGGTGTTATAGACTAGAGAGCAGGTGTCATAGACTAGAGAGCAGCTGTTATAGACTAGAACAGGTGTTATAGACTAGAGAGCAGGTGATATAGACTAGAGCAGGTGTTATAGACTAGAGAGCAGGTGTTATAGACTAGAGAGCAGGTGATATAGACTAGAGCAGGTGTTATAGACTAGAGAGCAGGTGTTATAGACTAGAACAGGTGTTATACACTAGAGAGCAGGTGTTATAGACTAGAGAGCAAGTTTCATAGACTAGAGCAGGTGTTATAGACTAGAGCAGGTGTCATAGACTAGAGAGCAGCTGTTATAGACTAGAACAGGTGTTATAGACTAGAGAGCAGGAGATATAGACTAGAGAGCAGCTGTTATAAACTAGAACAGGTGTTATAGACTAGAGAGCAGGTGATATAGACTAGAACAGGTGTTATAGACTAGAGAGCAGGTGTTATAGACTAGAGAGCAGGTGTCATAGACTAGAGAGCAGCTGTTATAGACTAGAACAGGTGTTATAGACTAGAGAGCAGGTGATATAGACTAGAACAGGTGTTATAGACTCGAGAGCAGGTGTTATAGACTAGAGAGCAGGTGATATAGACTAGAGCAGGTGTTATAGACTAGAGAGCAGGTGTTATAGACTAGAACAGGTGTTATAGACTAGAGAGCAGGTGTTATAGACTAGAGCAGGTGTTATAGACTAGAGAGCAGGTGTTATAGACTAGAACAGGTGTTATAGACTAGAGAGCAGGTGTTATATACTAGAGCAGGTGTTATAGACTAGTGAGCAGGTGTTATAGACTAGAGAGCAGGTGTTATAGACTAGAGCAGGTGTTATAGACTAGAGAGCAGGTGTTATAGACTAGAACAGGTTTTATAGACTAGAGAGCAGCTGTTATAGACTAGAACAGGTGTTATAGACTAGAGAGCAGGTGTTATAGACTAGAGAGCAGGTGATATAGACTAGAACAGGTGTTATAGACTAGAGAGCAGGTGTTATAGACTAGAGCAGGTGTTATAGACTAGAGAGCAGGTGTTATAGACTAGAGAGCAGGTGATATAGACTAGAACAGGTGTTATAGACTAGAGAGCAGGTGTTATAGACCAGAGAGCAGGTGTCATAAACTAGAGAGCAGCTGTTATAGACTAGAACAGGTGTTATAGACTAGAGAGCAGGTGTCATAGACTAGAGAGCAGCTGTTATAGACTAGAGCAGGTGTTATAGACTAGAGAGCAGGTGTTATAGACTAGAACAGGTGTTATAGACTAGAGAGCAGGTGTTATAGACTAAAGAGCAGGTGATATAGACTAGAGCAGGTGTTATAGACTAGAGATCAGGTGTTATAGACTAGAGCAGGTGTTATAGACTAGAGAGCAGGTGTTATAGACTAGAACAGGTGTTATAGACTAGAGAGCAGGTGTTATAGACTAGAGCAGGTGTTATAGACTAGAGAGCAGTTGTTATAGACTAGAGACAGGTGTTATAGACTAGAGAGCAGGTGTTATAGACTAGAGAGCAGGTGTTATAGACTAGAGAGCAGGTGTTATAGACTAGAGAGCAGGTGTTATAGACTAGAGAGCAGGTGTTATAGACTAGAACAGGTGTTATAGACTGGAGAGCAGGTGTTATAGACTAGAGCAGGTGTTATAGACTAGAACAGGTGTTATAGACTAGAGAGCAGGTGTTATAGACTAGAGAGCAGCTGTTATAGACTAGAACAGGTGTTATAAACTAGAGAGCAGGTGATATAGACTAGAACAGGTGTTATAGACTAGAGAGCAGGTGTTATAGACTAGAGAGCAGGTGTTATAGACTAGAGAGCAGCTGTTATAGACTAGAACAGGTGTTATATACTAGAGCAGGAGTTATAGACTAGTGAGCAGGTGTTATAGACTAGAGAGCAGGTGTTATAGACTAGAGCAGGTGTTATAGACTAGAGAGCAGGTGTTATAGACTAGAACAGGTTTTATAGACTAGAGAGCAGCTGTTATAGACTAGAACAGGTGTTATAGACTAGAGAGCAGGTGTTATAGACTAGAGAGCAGGTGTTATAGACTAGAGAGCAGGTGATATAGACTAGAACAGGTGTTATAGACTAGAGAGCAGGTGTTATAGACTAGAGAGCAGCTGTTATAGACTAGAACAGGTGTTATAGACTAGAGAGCAGCTGTTATAGACTAGAACAGGTGTTATAGACTAGAGAGCAGGTGTTATAGACTAGAGAGCAGTTGTCATAGACTAGAGAGCAGGTGTTATAGACTAGAACAGGTGTTATAGACTAGAGAGCAGGTGTCATAGACTAGAGAGCAGGTGTTATAGACTAGAACAGGTGTTATAGACTAGAGAGCAGGTGATATAGACTAGAACAGGTGTTATAGACTAGAGAGCAGGTGTTATAGACTAAAGAGCAGGTGATATAGACTAGAGCAGGTGTTATAGACTAGAGATCAGGTGTTATAGACTAGAACAGGTGTTATAGACTAGAGAGCAGGTGTTATAGACTAGAACAGGTGTTATAGACTAGAGAGCAGGTGTTATAGACTAGAGCGGTGTTATAGACTAGAGCAGGTGTTATAGACTAGAGAGCAGTTGTTATAGACTAGAACAGGTATTATAGACTAGAGAGCAGGTGTTATAGACTAGAGAGCATGTGTTATAGACTAGAGAGCAGCTGTTATAGACTAGAGAGCAGGTGTTATAGACTAGAGAGCAGGTGTTATAGACTAGAACAGGTGTTATAGACTAGAGAGCAGGTGTTATAGACTAGAGAGCAGGTGATATAGACTAGAACAGGTGTTATAGACTAGAGAGCAGGTGTTATAGACTAGAGAGCAGGTGTCATAGACTAGAGAGCAGCTGTTATAGACTAGAACAGGTGTTATAGACTAGAGAGCAGGTGATATAGACTATAGAGCAGGTGTTATAGACTAGAGAGCAGGTGTTATAGACTAGAACAGGTGTTATAGACTAGAGAGCAGGTGTTATAGACTAGAGCAGGTGTTATAGACTAGAGAGCAGGTGTTATAGACTAGAGAGCAGGTGTTATAGACTAGAGCAGGTGTTATAGACTAGAGAGCAGGTGTTATAGACTAGAACAGGTGTTATAGACTAGAGAGCAGGTGTTATAGACTAGAGAGCAGGTGTTATAGACTAGAGAGCAGGTGTTATAGACTAGAGAGCAGGTGTTATAGACTAGAGAGCAGGTGTTATAGACTAGAGAGCAGGTGTTACAGACTAGAGAGCAGGTGTCATAGACTAGAGAGCAGGTGTTATAGAATAGAGAGCAGGTGATATAGACTAGAGAGCAGGTGTTATAGACTAGAGAGAAGGTGTTATAGACTAGAGAGAAGGTGTTATAGACTAGAACAGGTGTTATAGACTAGAGAGCAGCTGTTATAGACTAGAACAGGTGTTATAGACTAGAGACCAGGTGATATAGACTAGAGCAGGTGTTATAGACTAGAGAGCAGGTGTTATAGAATAGAGAGCAGGTGTTATAAACTAGAACAGGTGTTATAGACTAGAGAGCAGCTGTTATAGACTAGAACAGGTGTTATAGACTAGAGAGCAGGTGATATAGACTAGAGCAGGTGTTATAGACTAGAGTGCAGGTGTTATAGACTAGAGAGCAGGTGTTATAGACTAGAACAGGTGTTATAGACTAGAGAGCAGGTGATATAGACTAGAGAGCAGGTGTTATAGACTAGAGAGCAGGTGATATAGACTAGAACAGGTGTTATAGGCTAGATAGCAGGTGTTATAGACTAGAGAGCAGCTGTTATAGATTAGAACAGGTGTTATAGACTAGAGAGCAGGAGATATAGACTAGAACAGGTGTTATAGACTAGAGAGCAGGTGTTATAGACTAGAGAGCAGGTGTCCTAGACTAGAGAGCAGCTGTTATGGACTAGAACAGGTGTTATAGACTAGAGAGCAGGTGATATAGACTAGAGAGCAGCTGTTATAGACTAGAACAGGTGTTATAGACTAGAGAGCAGGTGATATAGACTAGAACAGGTGTTATAGACTAGAGAGCAGGTGTTATAGACTAGAGAGCAGGTGTTATAGACTAGAGAGCAGGTGTCATAGACTAGAGAGCAGGTGTTATAGACTACAACAGGTGTTATAGACTAGAGTGCAGGTGATATAGACTATAGAGCAGGTGTTATAGACTAGAGAGCAGGTGTTATAGACTAGAGCAGGTGTTATAGACTAGAGAGCAGGTGTTATAGACTAGAGCAGGTGTTATAGACTAGAGAGCAGGTGTTATAGACTAGAACAGGTGTTATAGACTAGAGACCAGGTGATATAGACTAGAGCAGGTGTTATAGACTAGAGAGCAGGTGTTATAGAATAGAGAGCAGGTGTTATAAACTAGAACAGGTGTTATAGACTAGAGAGCAGGTGTTATAGACTAGAGCAGGTGTTATAGACTAGAGAGCAGGTGTTATAGACTAGAACAGGTGTTATAGACTAGAGTGCAGGTGTTATAGACTAGAGAGCAGGTGTTATAGACTAGAGCAGGTGTTATAGACTAGAGAGCAGGTGATATAGACTAGAGAGCAGGTGTTATAGACTAGAGAGCAGGTGATATAGACTAGAACAGGTGTTATAGGCTAGATAGCAGGTATTATAGACTAGAGAGCAGTGTATAGATTAGAACAGGTGTTATAGACTAGAGAGCAGGAGATATAGACTAGAACAGGTGTTATAGACTAGAGAGCAGGTGTTATAGACTAGAGAGCAGGTGTCATAGACTAGAGAGCAGCTGTTTGGACTAGAACAGGTGTTATAGACTAGAGAGCAGGTGATATAGACTAGAGAGCAGCTGTTATAGACTAGAACAGGTGTTATAGACTAGAGAGCAGGTGATATAGACTAGAACAGGTGTTATAGACTACAGAGCAGGTGTTATAGACTAGAGAGCAGGTGTTATAGACTAGAGAGCAGGTGTCATAGACTAGAGAGCAGGTGTTATAGACTACAACAGGTGTTATAGACTAGAGAGCAGGTGATATAGACTATAGAGCAGGTGTTATAGACTAGAGAGCAGGTGTTATAGACTAGAACAGGTGTTATAGACTAGAGAGCAGGTGTTATAGACTAGAGCAGGTGTTATAGACTAGAGAGCAGGTGTTATAGACTAGAACAGGTGTTATAGACTAGAGACCAGGTGATATAGACTAGAGCAGGTGTTATAGACTAGAGAGCAGGTGTTATAGAATAGAGAGCAGGTGTTATAAACTAGAACAGGTGTTATAGACTAGAGAGCAGCTGTTATAGACTAGAACAGGTGTTATAGACTAGAGAGCAGGTGATATAGACTAGAGCAGGTGTTATAGACTAGAGTGCAGGTGTTATAGACTAGAGAGCAGGTATTATAGACTAGAACAGGTGTTATAGACTAGAGAGCAGGTGATATAGACTAGAGAGCAGGTGTTATAGACTAGAGAGCAGGTGATATAGACTAGAACAGGTGTTATAGGCTAGAAAGCAGGTGTTATAGACTAGAGAGCAGCTGTTATAGACTAGAACAGGTGTTATAGACTAGAGAGCAGGAGATATAGACTAGAACAGGTGTTATAGACTAGAGAGCAGGTGTTATAGACTAGAGAGAAGGTGTCATAGACTAGAGAGCAGCTGTTATGGACTAGAACAGGTGTTATAGACTAGAGAGCATGTGTTATAGACTAGAGAGCAGCTGTTATAGACTAGAGAGCAGGTGTTATAGACTAGAGAGCAGGTGTTATAGACTAGAACAGGTGTTATAGACTAGAGAGCAGGTGTTATAGACTAGAGAGCAGGTGATATAGACTAGAACAGGTGTTATAGACTAGAGAGCAGGTGTTATAGACTAGAGAGCAGGTGTCATAGACTAGAGAGCAGCTGTTATAGACTAGAACAGGTGTTATAGACTAGAGAGCAGGTGATATAGACTATAGAGCAGGTGTTATAGACTAGAGAGCAGGTGTTATAGACTAGAACATGTGTTATAGACTAGAGAGCAGGTGTTATAGACTAGAGCAGGTGTTATAGACTAGAGAGCAGGTGTTATAGACTAGAGAGCAGGTGTTATAGACTAGAGAGCAGGTGTTATAGACTAGAGAGCAGGTGTTATAGACTAGAACAGGTGTTATAGACTAGAGAGCAGGTGTTATAGACTAGAGAGCAGGTGTTATAGATTAGAGAGCAGGTGTTATAGACTAGAGAGCAGGTGTTATAGACTAGAGAGCAGGTGTTACAGACTAGAGAGCAGGTGTTATTGACTAGAGAGCAGGTGTCATAGACTAGAGAGCAGGTGTTATAGAATAGAGAGCAGGTGATATAGACTAGAGAGCAGGTGTTATAGACTAGAGAGCAGGTGTTATAGACTAGAGAGCAGGTGTTATAGACTAGAACAGGTGTTATAGACTAGATAGCAGCTGTTATAGACTAGAACAGGTGTTATAGACTAGAGACCAGGTGATATAGACTAGAGCAGGTGTTATAGACTAGAGAGCAGGTGTTATAGAATAGAGAGCAGGTGTTATAAACTAGAACAGGTGTTATAGACTAGAGAGCAGCTGTTATAGACTAGAACAGGTGTTATAGACTAGAGAGCAGGTGATATAGACTAGAGCAGGTGTTATAGACTAGAGTGCAGGTGTTATAGACTAGAGAGCAGGTGTTATAGACTAGAACAGGTGTTATAGACTAGAGAGCAGGTGATATAGACTAGAGAGGAGGTGTTATAGACTAGAGAGCAGGTGATATAGACTAGAACAGGTGTTATAGGCTAGATAGCAGGTGTTATAGACTAGAGAGCAGCTGTTATAGACTAGAACAGGTGTTATAGACTAGAGAGCAGGAGATATAGACTAGAACAGGTGTTATAGACTAGAGAGCAGGTGTTATAGACTAGAGAGCAGGTGTCATAGACTAGAGAGCAGCTGTTATGGACTAGAACAGGTGTTATAGACTAGAGAGCAGGTGATATAGACTAGAGAGCAGCTGTTATAGACTAGAACAGGTGTTATAGACTAGAGAGCAGGTGATATAGACTAGAACAGGTGTTATAGACTAGAGAGCAGGTGTTATAGACTAGAGAGCAGGTGTTATAGACTAGAGAGCAGGTGTCATAGACTAGAGAGCAGGTGTTATAGACTACAACAGGTGTTATAGACTAGAGAGCAGGTGATATAGACTATAGAGCAGGTGTTATAGACTAGAGAGCAGGTGTTATAGACTAGAGCAGGTGTTATAGACTAGAGAGCAGGTGTTATAGACTAGAGCAGGTGTTATAGACTAGAGAGCAGGTGTTATAGACTAGAACAGGTGTTATAGACTAGAGAGCAGGTGATATAGACTAGAGCAGGTGTTATAGACTAGAGAGCAGGTGTTATAGACTAGAGAGCAGGTGTTATAGACTAGAACAGGTGTTATAGACTAGAGAGCAGGTGTTATAGACTAGAGCAGGTGTTATAGACTAGAGAGCAGGTGTTATAGACTAGAGCAGGTGTTATAGACTAGAGTGCAGGTGTTATAGACTAGAGAGCAGGTGTTATAGACTAGAACAGGTGTTATAGACTAGAGAGCAGGTGTTATAGACTAGAGAGCAGGTGTTATAGACTAGAGAGCAGGTGATATAGACTAGAACAGGTGTTATAGACTAGAGAGCAGGTGTTATAGACTAGAGAGCAGGTGTTATAGATTAGAACAGGTGTTATAGACTAGAGAGCAGGTGATATAGACTAGAACAGGTGTTATAGACTAGAGAGCAGGTGTTATAGACTAGAGAGCAGGTGTCATAGACTAGAGAGCAGCTGTTATGGACTAGAACAGGTGTTATAGACTAGAGAGCAGGTGATATAGACTAGAGAGCAGCTTGTTATAGACTAGGAACAGGTGTTATAGACTAGAGAGCAGGTGATATAGACTAGAACAGGTGTTATAGACTAGAGAGCAGGTGTTATAGACTAGAGAGCAGGTGTTATAGACTAGAGAGCAGGTGTTATAGACTAGAGAGCAGGTGTTACAGACTAGAGCAGGTGTTATAGACTAGAGAGCAGGTGTCATAGACTACAGAGCAGGCGTTATAGACTAGAGCAGGTGTTATAGACTAGAGAACAGGTGTTATAGACTGAGAGAGCAGGTGTTATAGACTAGAGCAGGTGTTATAGACTAGAGAGCAGGTGTTATAGACTAGAACAGGTGTTATAGACTAGAGAGCAGGTGATATAGACTAGAGCAGGTGTTATAGACTAGAGAGCAGGTGTTATAGACTAGAGAGCAGGTGTTATAGACTAGAACAGGTGTTATAGACTAGAGAGCAGCTGTTATAGACTAGAACAGGTGTTATAGACTAGAGAGCAGGTGATATAGACTAGAGCAGGTGTTATAGACTAGAGAGCAGGTGTTATAGACTAGAGAGCAGGTGTTATAGACTAGAACAGGTGTTATAGACTAGAGAGCAGGTGATATAGACTAGAGAGCAGGTGTTATAGACTAGCGAGCAGGTGATATAGACTAGAACAGGTGTTATAGGCTAGAAAGCAGGTGTTATAGACTAGAGAGCAGCTGTTATAGACTAGAACAGGTGTTATAGACTAGAGAGCAGGAGATATAGACTAGAACAGGTGTTATAGACTAGAGAGCAGGTGTTATAGACTAGAGAGAAGGTGTCATAGACTAGAGAGCAGCTGTTATGGACTAGAACAGGTGTTATAGACTAGAGAGCAGGTGATATAGACTAGACCAGGTGTTATAGACTAGAGAGCAGGTGTTATAGACTAGAGAGCAGCTGTTATAGACTAGAACAGGTGTTATAGACTAGAGAGCAGCTGTTATAGACTAGAACTGGTGTTATAGACTAGAGAGCAGGTGTTATAGACTAGAGAGCAGGTGTCATAGACTAGAGAGCAGCTGTTATAGACTAGAACAGGTGTTATAGACTAGAGAGCAGGTGTCATAGACTAGAGAGCAGCTGTTATAGACTAGAACAGGTGTTATAGACTAGAGAGCAGGTGATATAGACTAGAACAGGTGTTATAGACTAGAGAGCAGGTGTTATAGACTAAAGAGCAGGTGATATAGACTAGAGCAGGTGTTATAGACTAGAGATCAGGTGTTATAGACTAGAACAGGTGTTATAGACTAGAGAGCAGCTGTTATAGACTAGAACAGGTGTTATAGACTAGAGAGCAGGTGTTATAGACTAGAGAGCAGGTGTTATAGACTAGAGAGCAGGTGATATAGACTAGAACAGGTGTTATAGACTAGAGAGCAGGTGTTATAGACTAGAGAGCAGCTGTTATAGACTAGAACAGGTGTTATAGACTAGAGAGCAGCTGTTATAGACTAGAACAGGTGTTATAGACTAGAGAGCAGGTGTTATAGACTAGAGAGCAGGTGTCATAGACTAGAGAGCAGCTGTTATAGACTAGAACAGGTGTTATAGACTAGAGAGCAGGTGTCATAGACTAGAGAGCAGCTGTTATAGACTAGAACAGGTGTTATAGACTAGAGAGCAGGTGATATAGACTAGAACAGGTGTTATAGACTAGAGAGCAGGTGTTATAGACTAAAGAGCAGGTGATATAGACTAGAGCAGGTGTTATAGACTAGAGATCAGGTGTTATGAGACTAGAACAGGTGTTATAGACTAGAGAGCAGGTGTTATAGACTAGAACAGGTGTTATAGACTAGAGAGCAGGTGTTATAGACTAGAGCAGGTGTTATAGACTAGAGAGCAGTTGTTATAGACTAGAACAGGTGTTGTAGACTAGAGAGCAGGTGTTATAGACTAGAGAGCAGGTGTTATAGACTAGAGAGCAGCTGTTATAGACTAGAGAGCAGGTGTTATAGACTAGAGAGCAGGTGTTATAGACTAGAACAGGTGTTATAGACTGGAGAGCAGGTGTTATAGACTAGAGAGCAGGTGATATAGACTAGAACAGGTGTTATAGACTAGAGAGCAGGTGTTATAGACTAGAGAGCAGCTGTTATAGACTAGAACAGGTGTTATAGACTAGAGAGCAGGTGATATAGACTAGAACAGGTGTTATAGACTAGAGAGCAGGTGTTATAGACTAGAGAGCAGGTGTCATAGACTAGAGAGCAGCTGTTATAGACTAGAACAGGTGTTATATACTGAGAGCAGGAGTTATAGACTAGTGAGCAGGTGTTATAGACTAGAGAGCAGGTGTTATAGACTAGAGCAGGTGTTATAGACTAGAGAGCAGGTGTTATAGACTAGAACAGGTTTTATAGACTAGAGAGCAGCTGTTATAGACTAGAACAGGTGTTATAGACTAGAGTGCAGGTGTTATAGACTAGAGAGCAGTTGTCATAGACTAGAGAGCAGCTGTTATAGACTAGAACAGGTGTTATAGACTAGAGAGCAGGTGTCATAGACTAGAGAGCAGCTGTTATAGACTAGAACAGGTGTTATAGACTAGAGAGCAGGTGATATAGACTAGAACAGGTGTTATAGACTAGAGAGCAGGTGTTATAGACTAAAGAGCAGGTGATATAGACTAGAGCAGGTGTTATAGACTAGAGATCAGGTGTTATAGACTAGAACAGGTGTTATAGACTAGAGAGCAGGTGTTATAGACTAGAACAGGTGTTATAGACTAGAGAGCAGGTGTTATAGACTAGAGCAGGTGTTATAGACTAGAGCAGGTGTTATAGACTAGAGAGCAGTTGTTATAGACTAGAACAGGTGTTATAGACTAGAGAGCAGGTGTTATAGACTAGAGAGCATGTGTTATAGACTAGAGAGCAGCTGTTATAGACTAGAGAGCAGGTGTTATAGACTAGAGAGCAGGTGTTATAGACTAGAACAGGTGTTATAGACTAGAGAGCAGGTGTTATAGACTTGAGAGCAGGTGATATAGACTAGAACAGGTGTTATAGACTAGAGAGCAGGTGTTATAGACTAGAGAGCAGGTGTCATAGACTAGAGAGCAGCTGTTATAGACTAGAACAGGTGTTATAGACTAGAGAGCAGGTGATATAGACTATAGAGCAGGTGTTATAGACTAGAGAGCAGGTGTTATAGACTAGAACATGTGTTATAGACTAGAGAGCAGGTGTTATAGACTAGAGCAGGTGTTATAGACTAGAGAGCAGGTGTTATAGACTAGAGAGCAGGTGTTATAGACTAGAGCAGGTGTTATAGACTAGAGAGCAGGTGTTATAGACTAGAACAGGTGTTATAGACTAGAGAGCAGGTGTTATAGACTAGAGAGCAGGTGTTATAGATTAGAGAGCAGGTGTTATAGACTAGAGAGCAGGTGTTATAGACTAGAGAGCAGGTGTTACAGACTAGAGAGCAGGTGTTATAGACTAGAGAGCAGGTGTCATAGACTAGAGAGCAGGTGTTATAGAATAGAGAGCAGGTGATATAGACTAGAGCAGGTGTTATAGACTAGAGAGCAGGTGTTATAGACTAGAGAGCAGGTGTTATAGACTAGAACAGGTGTTATAGACTAGATAGCAGCTGTTATAGACTAGAACAGGTGTTATAGACTAGAGACCAGGTGATATAGACTAGAGCAGGTGTTATAGACTAGAGAGTAGGTGTTATAGAATAGAGAGCAGGTGTTATAAACTAGAACAGGTGTTATAGACTAGAGAGCAGCTGTTATAGACTAGAACAGGTGTTATAGACTAGAGAGCAGTTGATATAGACTAGAGCAGGTGTTATAGACTAGAGTGCAGGTGTTATAGACTAGAGAGCAGGTGTTATAGACTAGAACAGGTGTTATAGACTAGAGAGCAGGTGATATAGACTAGAGAGCAGGTGTTATAGACTAGAGAGCAGGTGATATAGACTAGAGAGCAGGTGTTATAGACTAGCGAGCAGGTGATATAGACTAGAACAGGTGTTATAGGCTAGAAAGCAGGTGTTATAGACTAGAGAGCAGCTGTTATAGACTAGAACAGGTGTTATAGACTAGAGAGCAGGAGATATAGACTAGAACAGGTGTTATAGACTAGAGAGCAGGTGTTATAGACTAGAGAGAAGGTGTCATAGACTAGAGAGCAGCTGTTATGGACTAGAACAGGTGTTATAGACTAGAGAGCAGGTCATATAGACTAGAACAGGTGTTATAGACTAGAGAGCAGGTGTTATAGACTAGAGAGCAGCTGTTATAGACTAGAACAGGTGTTATAGACTAGAGAGCAGCTGTTATAGACTAGAACTGGTGTTATAGACTAGAGAGCAGGTGTTATAGACTAGAGAGCAGGTGTCATAGACTAGAGAGCAGCTGTTATAGACTAGAACAGGTGTTATAGACTAGAGAGCAGGTGTCATAGACTAGAGAGCAGCTGTTATAGACTAGAACAGGTGTTATAGACTAGAGAGCAGGTGATATAGACTAGAACAGGTGTTATAGACTAGAGAGCAGGTGTTATAGACTAAAGAGCAGGTGATATAGACTAGAGCAGGTGTTATAGACTAGAGATCAGGTGTTATAGACTAGAACAGGTGTTATAGACTAGAGAGCAGGTGTTATAGACTAGAACAGGTGTTATAGACTAGAGAGCAGGTGTTATAGACTAGAGAGCAGGTGTTATAGACTAGAGAGCAGGTGATATAGACTAGAACAGGTGTTATAGACTAGAGAGCAGGTGTTATAGACTAGAGAGCAGCTGTTATAGACTAGAACAGGTGTTATAGACTAGAGAGCAGCTGTTATAGACTAGAACAGGTGTTATAGACTAGAGAGCAGGTGTTATAGACTAGAGAGCAGGTGTCATAGACTAGAGAGCAGCTGTTATAGACTAGAACAGGTGTTATAGACTAGAGAGCAGGTGTCATAGACTAGAGAGCAGCTGTTATAGACTAGAACAGGTGTTATAGACTAGAGAGCAGGTGATATAGACTAGAACAGGTGTTATAGACTAGAGAGCAGGTGTTATAGACTAAAGAGCAGGTGATATAGACTAGAGCAGGTGTTATAGACTAGAGATCAGGTGTTATAGACTAGAACAGGTGTTATAGACTAGAGAGCAGGTGTTATAGACTAGAGAGCAGGTGTCATAGACTAGAGAGCAGCTGTTATAGACTAGAACAGGTGTTATAGACTAGAGAGCAGGTGTTATAGACTAGAGAGCAGGTGTTATAGACTAGAGAGCAGCTGTTATAGACTAGAGAGCAGGTGTTATAGACTAGAGAGCAGGTGTTATAGACTAGAACAGGTGTTATAGACTGGAGAGCAGGTGTTATAGACTAGAGAGCAGGTGATATAGACTAGAACAGGTGTTATAGACTAGAGAGCAGGTGTTATAGACTAGAGAGCAGCTGTTATAGACTAGAACAGGTGTTATAGACTAGAGAGCAGGTGATATAGACTAGAACAGGTGTTATAGACTAGAGAGCAGGTGTTATAGACTAGAGAGCAGGTGTCATAGACTAGAGAGCAGCTGTTATAGACTAGAACAGGTGTTATATACTAGAGCAGGAGTTATAGACTAGTGAGCAGGTGTTATAGACTAGAGAGCAGGTGTTATAGACTAGAGCAGGTGTTATAGACTAGAGAGCAGGTGTTATAGACTAGAACAGGTTTTATAGACTAGAGAGCAGCTGTTATAGACTAGAACAGGTGTTATAGACTAGAGAGCAGGTGTTATAGACTAGAGAGCAGTTGTCATAGACTAGAGAGCAGCTGTTATAGACTAGAACAGGTGTTATAGACTAGAGAGCAGGTGTCATAGACTAGAGAGCAGCTGTTATAGACTAGAACAGGTGTTATAGACTAGAGAGCAGGTGATATAGACTAGAACAGGTGTTATAGACTAGAGAGCAGGTGTTATAGACTAAAGAGCAGGTGATATAGACTAGAGCAGGTGTTATAGACTAGAGATCAGGTGTTATAGACTAGAACAGGTGTTATAGACTAGAGAGCAGGTGTTATAGACTAGAACAGGTGTTATAGACTAGAGAGCAGGTGTTATAGACTAGAGCAGGTGTTATAGACTAGAGCAGGTGTTATAGACTAGAGAGCAGTTGTTATAGACTAGAACAGGTGTTATAGACTAGAGAGCAGGTGTTATAGACTAGAGAGCATGTGTTATAGACTAGAGAGCAGCTGTTATAGACTAGAGAGCAGGTGTTATAGACTAGAGAGTAGGTGTTATAGACTAGAACAGGTGTTATAGACTAGAGAGCAGGTGTTATAGACTAGAGAGCAGGTGATATAGACTAGAACAGGTGTTATAGACTAGAGAGCAGGTGTTATAGACTAGAGAGCAGGTGTCATAGACTAGAGAGCAGCTGTTATAAACTAGAACAGGTGTTATAGACTAGAGAGCAGGTGATATAGACTATAGAGCAGGTGTTATAGACTAGAGAGCAGGTGTTATAGACTAGAACATGTGTTATAGACTAGAGAGCAGGTGTTATAGACTAGAGCAGGTGTTATAGACTAGAGAGCAGGTGTTATAGACTAGAGAGCAGGTGTTATAGACTAGAGCAGGTGTTATAGACTAGAGAGCAGGTGTTATAGACTAGAACAGGTGTTATAGACTAGAGAGCAGGTGTTATAGACTAGAGAGCAGGTGTTATAGATTAGAGAGCAGGTGTTATAGACTAGAGAGCAGGTGTTATAGACTAGAGAGCAGGTGTTACAGACTAGAGAGCAGGTGTTATAGACTAGAGAGCAGGTGTCATAGACTAGAGAGCAGGTGTTATAGAATAGAGAGCAGGTGATATAGACTAGAGCAGGTGTTATAGACTAGAGAGCAGGTGTTATAGACTAGAGAGCAGGTGTTATAGACTAGAACAGGTGTTATAGACTAGATAGCAGCTGTTATAGACTAGAACAGGTGTTATAGACTAGAGACCAGGTGATATAGACTAGAGCAGGTGTTATAGACTAGAGAGTAGGTGTTATAGAATAGAGAGCAGGTGTTATAAACTAGAACAGGTGTTATAGACTAGAGAGCAGCTGTTATAGACTAGAACAGGTGTTATAGACTAGAGAGCAGTTGATATAGACTAGAGCAGGTGTTATAGACTAGAGTGCAGGTGTTATAGACTAGAGAGCAGGTGTTATAGACTAGAACAGGTGTTATAGACTAGAGAGCAGGTGATATAGACTAGAGAGCAGGTGTTATAGACTAGAGAGCAGGTGATATAGACTAGAACAGGTGTTATAGGCTAGATAGCAGGTATTATAGACTAGAGAGCAGCTGTTATAGATTAGAACAGGTGTTATAGACTAGAGAGCAGGAGATATAGACTAGAACAGGTGTTATAGACTAGAGAGCAGGTGTTATAGACTAGAGAGCAGGTGTCATAGACTAGAGAGCAGCTGTTATGGACTAGAACAGGTGTTATAGACTAGAGAGCAGGTGATATAGACTAGAGAGCAGCTGTTATAGACTAGAACAGGTGTTATAGACTAGAGAGCAGGTGATATAGACTAGAACAGGTGTTATAGACTAGAGAGCAGGTGTTATAGACTAGAGAGCAGGTGTTATAGACTAGAGAGCAGGTGTCATAGACTAGAGAGCAGGTGTTATAGACTACAACAGGTGTTATAGACTAGAGAGCAGGTGATATAGACTATAGAGCAGGTGTCATAGACTAGAGAGCAGCTGTTATAGACTAGAACAGGTGTTATAGACTAGAGAGCAGGTGATATAGACTAGAACAGGTGTTATAGACTAGAGAGCAGGTGTTATAGACTAAAGAGCAGGTGATATAGACTAGAGCAGGTGTTATAGACTAGAGATCAGGTGTTATAGACTAGAACAGGTGTTATAGACTAGAGAGCAGGTGTTATAGACTAGAACAGGTGTTATAGACTAGAGAGCAGGTGTTATAGACTAGAGCAGGTGTTATAGACTAGAGCAGGTGTTATAGACTAGAGAGCAGGTGTTATAGACTAGAACAGGTGTTATAGACTAGAGAGCAGGTGTTATAGACTAGAGAGCAGGTGTTATAGACTAGAGAGCAGGTGTTATAGACTAGAGAGCAGGTGTTATAGACTAGAGAGCAGGTGTTATAGACTAGAACAGGTGTTATAGACTAGAGAGCAGGTGTTATAGACTAGAGAGCAGGTGATATAGACTAGAACAGGTGTTATAGACTAGAGAGCAGGTGTTATAGACTAGAGAGCAGGTGTCATAGACTAGAGAGCAGCTGTTATAGACTAGAACAGGTGTTATAGACTAGAGAGCAGGTGATATAGACTATAGAGCAGGTGTTATAGACTAGAGAGCAGGTGTTATAGACTAGAACATGTGTTATAGACTAGAGAGCAGGTGTTATAGACTAGAGCAGGTGTTATAGACTAGAGAGCAGGTGTTATAGACTAGAGAGCAGGTGTTATAGACTAGAGCAGGTGTTATAGACTAGAGAGCAGGTGTTATAGACTAGAACAGGTGTTATAGACTAGAGAGCAGGTGTTATAGACTAGAGAGCAGGTGTTATAGATTAGAGAGCAGGTGTTATAGACTAGAGAGCAGGTGTTATAGACTAGAGAGCAGGTGTTACAGACTAGAGAGCAGGTGTTATAGACTAGAGAGCAGGTGTCATAGACTAGAGAGCAGGTGTTATAGAATAGAGAGCAGGTGATATAGACTAGAGCAGGTGTTATAGACTAGAGAGCAGGTGTTATAGACTAGAGAGCAGGTGTTATAGACTAGAACAGGTGTTATAGACTAGATAGCAGCTGTTATAGACTAGAACAGGTGTTATAGACTAGAGACCAGGTGATATAGACTAGAGCAGGTGTTATAGACTAGAGAGTAGGTGTTATAGAATAGAGAGCAGGTGTTATAAACTAGAACAGGTGTTATAGACTAGAGAGCAGCTGTTATAGACTAGAACAGGTGTTATAGACTAGAGAGCAGTTGATATAGACTAGAGCAGGTGTTATAGACTAGAGTGCAGGTGTTATAGACTAGAGAGCAGGTGTTATAGACTAGAACAGGTGTTATAGACTAGAGAGCAGGTGATATAGACTAGAGAGCAGGTGTTATAGACTAGAGAGCAGGTGATATAGACTAGAGAGCAGGTGTTATAGACTAGAGAGCAGGTGATATAGACTAGAACAGGTGTTATAGGCTAGATAGCAGGTATTATAGACTAGAGAGCAGCTGTTATAGATTAGAACAGGTGTTATAGACTAGAGAGCAGGAGATATAGACTAGAACAGGTGTTATAGACTAGAGAGCAGGTGTTATAGACTAGAGAGCAGGTGTCATAGACTAGAGAGCAGCTGTTATGGACTAGAACAGGTGTTATAGACTAGAGAGCAGGTGATATAGACTAGAGAGCAGCTGTTATAGACTAGAACAGGTGTTATAGACTAGAGAGCAGGTGATATAGACTAGAACAGGTGTTATAGACTAGAGAGCAGGTGTTATAGACTAGAGAGCAGGTGTTATAGACTAGAGAGCAGGTGTCATAGACTAGAGAGCAGGTGTTATAGACTACAACAGGTGTTATAGACTAGAGAGCAGGTGATATAGACTATAGAGCAGGTGTCATAGACTAGAGAGCAGCTGTTATAGACTAGAACAGGTGTTATAGACTAGAGAGCAGGTGATATAGACTAGAACAGGTGTTATAGACTAGAGAGCAGGTGTTATAGACTAAAGAGCAGGTGATATAGACTAGAGCAGGTGTTATAGACTAGAGATCAGGTGTTATAGACTAGAACAGGTGTTATAGACTAGAGAGCAGGTGTTATAGACTAGAACAGGTGTTATAGACTAGAGAGCAGGTGTTATAGACTAGAGCAGGTGTTATAGACTAGAGCAGGTGTTATAGACTAGAGAGCAGTTGTTATAGACTAGAACAGGTGTTATAGACTAGAGAGCAGGTGTTATAGACTAGAGAGCATGTGTTATAGACTAGAGAGCAGCTGTTATAGACTAGAGAGCAGGTGTTATAGACTAGAGAGCAGGTGTTATAGACTAGAACAGGTGTTATAGACTAGAGAGCAGGTGTTATAGACTAGAGAGCAGGTGATATAGACTAGAACAGGTGTTATAGACTAGAGAGCAGGTGTTATAGACTAGAGAGCAGGTGTCATAGACTAGAGAGCAGCTGTTATAGACTAGGAACAGGTGTTATAGACTAGAGAGCAGGTGATATAGACTATAGAGCAGGTGTTATAGACTAGAGAGCAGGTGTTATAGACTAGAACATGTGTTATAGACTAGAGAGCAGGTGTTATAGACTAGAGCAGGTGTTATAGACTAGAGAGCAGGTGTTATAGACTAGAGAGCAGGTGTTATAGACTAGAGCAGGTGTTATAGACTAGAGAGCAGGTGTTATAGACTAGAACAGGTGTTATAGACTAGAGAGCAGGTGTTATAGACTAGAGAGCAGGTGTTATAGATTAGAGAGCAGGTGTTATAGACTAGAGAGCAGGTGTTATAGACTAGAGAGCAGGTGTTACAGACTAGAGAGCAGGTGTTATAGACTAGAGAGCAGGTGTCATAGACTAGAGAGCAGGTGTTATAGAATAGAGAGCAGGTGATATAGACTAGAGCAGGTGTTATAGACTAGAGAGCAGGTGTTATAGACTAGAGAGCAGGTGTTATAGACTAGAACAGGTGTTATAGACTAGATAGCAGCTGTTATAGACTAGAACAGGTGTTATAGACTAGAGACCAGGTGATATAGACTAGAGCAGGTGTTATAGACTAGAGAGTAGGTGTTATAGAATAGAGAGCAGGTGTTATAAACTAGAACAGGTGTTATAGACTAGAGAGCAGCTGTTATAGACTAGAACAGGTGTTATAGACTAGAGAGCAGTTGATATAGACTAGAGCAGGTGTTATAGACTAGAGTGCAGGTGTTATAGACTAGAGAGCAGGTGTTATAGACTAGAACAGGTGTTATAGACTAGAGAGCAGGTGATATAGACTAGAGAGCAGGTGTTATAGACTAGAGAGCAGGTGATATAGACTAGAGAGCAGGTGTTATAGACTAGCGAGCAGGTGATATAGACTAGAACAGGTGTTATAGGCTAGAAAGCAGGTGTTATAGACTAGAGAGCAGCTGTTATAGACTAGAACAGGTGTTATAGACTAGAGAGCAGGAGATATAGACTAGAACAGGTGTTATAGACTAGAGAGCAGGTGTTATAGACTAGAGAGAAGGTGTCATAGACTAGAGAGCAGCTGTTATGGACTAGAACAGGTGTTATAGACTAGAGAGCAGGTCATATAGACTAGAACAGGTGTTATAGACTAGAGAGCAGGTGTTATAGACTAGAGAGCAGCTGTTATAGACTAGAACAGGTGTTATAGACTAGAGAGCAGGTGTTATAGACTAGAGAGCAGGTGATATAGACTAGAACAGGTGTTATAGACTAGAGAGCAGGTGTTATAGACTAGAGAGCAGGTGTCATAGACTAGAGAGCAGCTGTTATAGACTAGAACAGGTGTTATAGACTAGAGAGCAGGTGATATAGACTATAGAGCAGGTGTTATAGACTAGAGAGCAGGTGTTATAGACTAGAACATGTGTTATAGACTAGAGAGCAGGTGTTATAGACTAGAGCAGGTGTTATAGACTAGAGAGCAGGTGTTATAGACTAGAGAGCAGGTGTTATAGACTAGAGCAGGTGTTATAGACTAGAGAGCAGGTGTTATAGACTAGAACAGGTGTTATAGACTAGAGAGCAGGTGTTATAGACTAGAGAGCAGGTGTTATAGATTAGAGAGCAGGTGTTATAGACTAGAGAGCAGGTGTTATAGACTAGAGAGCAGGTGTTACAGACTAGAGAGCAGGTGTTATAGACTAGAGAGCAGGTGTCATAGACTAGAGAGCAGGTGTTATAGAATAGAGAGCAGGTGATATAGACTAGAGCAGGTGTTATAGACTAGAGAGCAGGTGTTATAGACTAGAGAGCAGGTGTTATAGACTAGAACAGGTGTTATAGACTAGATAGCAGCTGTTATAGACTAGAACAGGTGTTATAGACTAGAGACCAGGTGATATAGACTAGAGCAGGTGTTATAGACTAGAGAGTAGGTGTTATAGAATAGAGAGCAGGTGTTATAAACTAGAACAGGTGTTATAGACTAGAGAGCAGCTGTTATAGACTAGAACAGGTGTTATAGACTAGAGAGCAGTTGATATAGACTAGAGCAGGTGTTATAGACTAGAGTGCAGGTGTTATAGACTAGAGAGCAGGTGTTATAGACTAGAACAGGTGTTATAGACTAGAGAGCAGGTGATATAGACTAGAGAGCAGGTGTTATAGACTAGAGAGCAGGTGATATAGACTAGAGAGCAGGTGTTATAGACTAGCGAGCAGGTGATATAGACTAGAACAGGTGTTATAGGCTAGAAAGCAGGTGTTATAGACTAGAGAGCAGCTGTTATAGACTAGAACAGGTGTTATAGACTAGAGAGCAGGAGATATAGACTAGAACAGGTGTTATAGACTAGAGAGCAGGTGTTATAGACTAGAGAGAAGGTGTCATAGACTAGAGAGCAGCTGTTATGGACTAGAACAGGTGTTATAGACTAGAGAGCAGGTCATATAGACTAGAACAGGTGTTATAGACTAGAGAGCAGGTGTCATAGACTAGAGAGCAGCTGTTATGGACTAGAACAGGTGTTATAGACTAGAGAGCAGGTCATATAGACTAGAACAGGTGTTATAGACTAGAGAGCAGGTGTTATAGACTAGAGAGCAGCTGTTATAGACTAGAACAGGTGTTATAGACTAGAGAGCAGCTGTTATAGACTAGAACTGGTGTTATAGACTAGAGAGCAGGTGTTATAGACTAGAGAGCAGGTGTCATAGACTAGAGAGCAGCTGTTATAGACTAGAACAGGTGTTATAGACTAGAGAGCAGGTGTCATAGACTAGAGAGCAGCTGTTATAGACTAGAACAGGTGTTATAGACTAGAGAGCAGGTGATATAGACTAGAACAGGTGTTATAGACTAGAGAGCAGGTGTTATAGACTAAAGAGCAGGTGATATAGACTAGAGCAGGTGTTATAGACTAGAGATCAGGTGTTATAGACTAGAACAGGTGTTATAGACTAGAGAGCAGCTGTTATAGACTAGAACAGGTGTTATAGACTAGAGAGCAGGTGTTATAGACTAGAGAGCAGGTGTTATAGACTAGAGAGCAGGTGATATAGACTAGAACAGGTGTTATAGACTAGAGAGCAGGTGTTATAGACTAGAGAGCAGCTGTTATAGACTAGAACAGGTGTTATAGACTAGAGAGCAGCTGTTATAGACTAGAACAGGTGTTATAGACTAGAGAGCAGGTGTTATAGACTAGAGAGCAGGTGTCATAGACTAGAGAGCAGCTGTTATAGACTAGAACAGGTGTTATAGACTAGAGAGCAGGTGTCATAGACTAGAGAGCAGCTGTTATAGAATAGAGAGCAGGTGTTATAAACTAGAACAGGTGTTATAGACTAGAGAGCAGCTGTTATAGACTAGAACAGGTGTTATAGACTAGAGAGCAGTTGATATAGACTAGAGCAGGTGTTATAGACTAGAGTGCAGGTGTTATAGACTAGAGAGCAGGTGTTATAGACTAGAACAGGTGTTATAGACTAGAGAGCAGGTGATATAGACTAGAGAGCAGGTGTTATAGACTAGAGAGCAGGTGATATAGACTAGAGAGCAGGTGTTATAGACTAGCGAGCAGGTGATATAGACTAGAACAGGTGTTATAGGCTAGAAAGCAGGTGTTATAGACTAGAGAGCAGCTGTTATAGACTAGAACAGGTGTTATAGACTAGAGAGCAGGAGATATAGACTAGAACAGGTGTTATAGACTAGAGAGCAGGTGTTATAGACTAGAGAGAAGGTGTCATAGACTAGAGAGCAGCTGTTATGGACTAGAACAGGTGTTATAGACTAGAGAGCAGGTCATATAGACTAGAACAGGTGTTATAGACTAGAGAGCAGGTGTTATAGACTAGAGAGCAGCTGTTATAGACTAGAACAGGTGTTATAGACTAGAGAGCAGCTGTTATAGACTAGAACTGGTGTTATAGACTAGAGAGCAGGTGTTATAGACTAGAGAGCAGGTGTCATAGACTAGAGAGCAGCTGTTATAGACTAGAACAGGTGTTATAGACTAGAGAGCAGGTGTCATAGACTAGAGAGCAGCTGTTATAGACTAGAACAGGTGTTATAGACTAGAGAGCAGGTGATATAGACTAGAACAGGTGTTATAGACTAGAGAGCAGGTGTTATAGACTAAAGAGCAGGTGATATAGACTAGAGCAGGTGTTATAGACTAGAGATCAGGTGTTATAGACTAGAACAGGTGTTATAGACTAGAGAGCAGCTGTTATAGACTAGAACAGGTGTTATAGACTAGAGAGCAGGTGTTATAGACTAGAGAGCAGGTGTTATAGACTAGAGAGCAGGTGAATAGACTAGAACAGGTGTTATAGACTAGAGAGCAGGTGTTATAGACTAGAGAGCAGCTGTTATAGACTAGAACAGGTGTTATAGACTAGAGAGCAGCTGTTATAGACTAGAACAGGTGTTATAGACTAGAGAGCAGGTGTTATAGACTAGAGAGCAGGTGTCATAGACTAGAGAGCAGCTGTTATAGACTAGAACAGGTGTTATAGACTAGAGAGCAGGTGTCATAGACTAGAGAGCAGCTGTTATAGACTAGAACAGGTGTTATAGACTAGAGAGCAGGTGATATAGACTAGAACAGGTGTTATAGACTAGAGAGCAGGTGTTATAGACTAAAGAGCAGGTGATATAGACTAGAGCAGGTGTTATAGACTAGAGATCAGGTGTTATAGACTAGAACAGGTGTTATAGACTAGAGAGCAGGTGTTATAGACTAGAACAGGTGTTATAGACTAGAGAGCAGGTGTTATAGACTAGAGCAGGTGTTATAGACTAGAGAGCAGTTGTTATAGACTAGAACAGGTGTTATAGACTAGAGAGCAGGTGTTATAGACTAGAGAGCAGGTGTTATAGACTAGAGAGCAGCTGTTATAGACTAGAGAGCAGGTGTTATAGACTAGAGAGCAGGTGTTATAGACTAGAACAGGTGTTATAGACTGGAGAGCAGGTGTTATAGACTAGAGAGCAGGTGATATAGACTAGAACAGGTGTTATAGACTAGAGAGCAGGTGTTATAGACTAGAGAGCAGCTGTTATAGACTAGAACAGGTGTTATAGACTAGAGAGCAGGTGATATAGACTAGAACAGGTGTTATAGACTAGAGAGCAGGTGTTATAGACTAGAGAGCAGGTGTCATAGACTAGAGAGCAGCTGTTATAGACTAGAACAGGTGTTATATACTAGAGCAGGAGTTATAGACTAGTGAGCAGGTGTTATAGACTAGAGAGCAGGTGTTATAGACTAGAGCAGGTGTTATAGACTAGAGAGCAGGTGTTATAGACTAGAACAGGTTTTATAGACTAGAGAGCAGCTGTTATAGACTAGAACAGGTGTTATAGACTAGAGAGCAGGTGTTATAGACTAGAGAGCAGTTGTCATAGACTAGAGAGCAGCTGTTATAGACTAGAACAGGTGTTATAGACTAGAGAGCAGGTGTCATAGACTAGAGAGCAGCTGTTATAGACTAGAACAGGTGTTATAGACTAGAGAGCAGGTGATATAGACTAGAACAGGTGTTATAGACTAGAGAGCAGGTGTTATAGACTAAAGAGCAGGTGATATAGACTAGAGCAGGTGTTATAGACTAGAGATCAGGTGTTATAGACTAGAACAGGTGTTATAGACTAGAGAGCAGGTGTTATAGACTAGAACAGGTGTTATAGACTAGAGAGCAGGTGTTATAGACTAGAGCAGGTGTTATAGACTAGAGCAGGTGTTATAGACTAGAGAGCAGTTGTTATAGACTAGAACAGGTGTTATAGACTAGAGAGCAGGTGTTATAGACTAGAGAGCATGTGTTATAGACTAGAGAGCAGCTGTTATAGACTAGAGAGCAGGTGTTATAGACTAGAGAGCAGGTGTTATAGACTAGAACAGGTGTTATAGACTAGAGAGCAGGTGTTATAGACTAGAGAGCAGGTGATATAGACTAGAACAGGTGTTATAGACTAGAGAGCAGGTGTTATAGACTAGAGAGCAGGTGTCATAGACTAGAGAGCAGCTGTTATAAACTAGAACAGGTGTTATAGACTAGAGAGCAGGTGATATAGACTATAGAGCAGGTGTTATAGACTAGAGAGCAGGTGTTATAGACTAGAACATGTGTTATAGACTAGAGAGCAGGTGTTATAGACTAGAGCAGGTGTTATAGACTAGAGAGCAGGTGTTATAGACTAGAGAGCAGGTGTTATAGACTAGAGCAGGTGTTATAGACTAGAGAGCAGGTGTTATAGACTAGAACAGGTGTTATAGACTAGAGAGCAGGTGTTATAGACTAGAGAGCAGGTGTTATAGATTAGAGAGCAGGTGTTATAGACTAGAGAGCAGGTGTTATAGACTAGAGAGCAGGTGTTACAGACTAGAGAGCAGGTGTTATAGACTAGAGAGCAGGTGTCATAGACTAGAGAGCAGGTGTTATAGAATAGAGAGCAGGTGATATAGACTAGAGCAGGTGTTATAGACTAGAGAGCAGGTGTTATAGACTAGAGAGCAGGTGTTATAGACTAGAACAGGTGTTATAGACTAGATAGCAGCTGTTATAGACTAGAACAGGTGTTATAGACTAGAGACCAGGTGATATAGACTAGAGCAGGTGTTATAGACTAGAGAGTAGGTGTTATAGAATAGAGAGCAGGTGTTATAAACTAGAACAGGTGTTATAGACTAGAGAGCAGCTGTTATAGACTAGAACAGGTGTTATAGACTAGAGAGCAGTTGATATAGACTAGAGCAGGTGTTATAGACTAGAGTGCAGGTGTTATAGACTAGAGAGCAGGTGTTATAGACTAGAACAGGTGTTATAGACTAGAGAGCAGGTGATATAGACTAGAGAGCAGGTGTTATAGACTAGAGAGCAGGTGATATAGACTAGAACAGGTGTTATAGGCTAGATAGCAGGTATTATAGACTAGAGAGCAGCTGTTATAGATTAGAACAGGTGTTATAGACTAGAGAGCAGGAGATATAGACTAGAACAGGTGTTATAGACTAGAGAGCAGGTGTTATAGACTAGAGAGCAGGTGTCATAGACTAGAGAGCAGCTGTTATGGACTAGAACAGGTGTTATAGACTAGAGAGCAGGTGATATAGACTAGAGAGCAGCTGTTATAGACTAGAACAGGTGTTATAGACTAGAGAGCAGGTGATATAGACTAGAACAGGTGTTATAGACTAGAGAGCAGGTGTTATAGACTAGAGAGCAGGTGTTATAGACTAGAGAGCAGGTGTCATAGACTAGAGAGCAGGTGTTATAGACTACAACAGGTGTTATAGACTAGAGAGCAGGTGATATAGACTATAGAGCAGGTGTCATAGACTAGAGAGCAGCTGTTATAGACTAGAACAGGTGTTATAGACTAGAGAGCAGGTGATATAGACTAGAACAGGTGTTATAGACTAGAGAGCAGGTGTTATAGACTAAAGAGCAGGTGATATAGACTAGAGCAGGTGTTATAGACTAGAGATCAGGTGTTATAGACTAGAACAGGTGTTATAGACTAGAGAGCAGGTGTTATAGACTAGAACAGGTGTTATAGACTAGAGAGCAGGTGTTATAGACTAGAGCAGGTGTTATAGACTAGAGCAGGTGTTATAGACTAGAGAGCAGTTGTTATAGACTAGAACAGGTCTTATAGACTAGAGAGCAGGTGTTATAGACTAGAGAGCATGTGTTATAGACTAGAGAGCAGCTGTTATAGACTAGAGAGCAGGTGTTATAGACTAGAGAGCAGGTGTTATAGACTAGAACAGGTGTTATAGACTAGAGAGCAGGTGTTATAGACTAGAGAGCAGGTGATATAGACTAGAACAGGTGTTATAGACTAGAGAGCAGGTGTTATAGACTAGAGAGCAGGTGTCATAGACTAGAGAGCAGCTGTTATAGACTAGAACAGGTGTTATAGACTAGAGAGCAGGTGATATAGACTATAGAGCAGGTGTTATAGACTAGAGAGCAGGTGTTATAGACTAGAACATGTGTTATAGACTAGAGAGCAGGTGTTATAGACTAGAGCAGGTGTTATAGACTAGAGAGCAGGTGTTATAGACTAGAGAGCAGGTGTTATAGACTAGAGCAGGTGTTATAGACTAGAGAGCAGGTGTTATAGACTAGAACAGGTGTTATAGACTAGAGAGCAGGTGTTATAGACTAGAGAGCAGGTGTTATAGATTAGAGAGCAGGTGTTATAGACTAGAGAGCAGGTGTTATAGACTAGAGAGCAGGTGTTACAGACTAGAGAGCAGGTGTTATAGACTAGAGAGCAGGTGTCATAGACTAGAGAGCAGGTGTTATAGAATAGAGAGCAGGTGATATAGACTAGAGCAGGTGTTATAGACTAGAGAGCAGGTGTTATAGACTAGAGAGCAGGTGTTATAGACTAGAACAGGTGTTATAGACTAGATAGCAGCTGTTATAGACTAGAACAGGTGTTATAGACTAGAGACCAGGTGATATAGACTAGAGCAGGTGTTATAGACTAGAGAGTAGGTGTTATAGAATAGAGAGCAGGTGTTATAAACTAGAACAGGTGTTATAGACTAGAGAGCAGCTGTTATAGACTAGAACAGGTGTTATAGACTAGAGAGCAGTTGATATAGACTAGAGCAGGTGTTATAGACTAGAGTGCAGGTGTTATAGACTAGAGAGCAGGTGTTATAGACTAGAACAGGTGTTATAGACTAGAGAGCAGGTGATATAGACTAGAGAGCAGGTGTTATAGACTAGAGAGCAGGTGATATAGACTAGAGAGCAGGTGTTATAGACTAGCGAGCAGGTGATATAGACTAGAACAGGTGTTATAGGCTAGAAAGCAGGTGTTATAGACTAGAGAGCAGCTGTTATAGACTAGAACAGGTGTTATAGACTAGAGAGCAGGAGATATAGACTAGAACAGGTGTTATAGACTAGAGAGCAGGTGTTATAGACTAGAGAGAAGGTGTCATAGACTAGAGAGCAGCTGTTATGGACTAGAACAGGTGTTATAGACTAGAGAGCAGGTCATATAGACTAGAACAGGTGTTATAGACTAGAGAGCAGGTGTTATAGACTAGAGAGCAGCTGTTATAGACTAGAACAGGTGTTATAGACTAGAGAGCAGCTGTTATAGACTAGAACTGGTGTTATAGACTAGAGAGCAGGTGTTATAGACTAGAGAGCAGGTGTCATAGACTAGAGAGCAGCTGTTATAGACTAGAACAGGTGTTATAGACTAGAGAGCAGGTGTCATAGACTAGAGAGCAGCTGTTATAGACTAGAACAGGTGTTATAGACTAGAGAGCAGGTGATATAGACTAGAACAGGTGTTATAGACTAGAGAGCAGGTGTTATAGACTAAAGAGCAGGTGATATAGACTAGAGCAGGTGTTATAGACTAGAGATCAGGTGTTATAGACTAGAACAGGTGTTATAGACTAGAGAGCAGCTGTTATAGACTAGAACAGGTGTTATAGACTAGAGAGCAGGTGTTATAGACTAGAGAGCAGGTGTTATAGACTAGAGATCAGGGGATATAGACTAGAACAGGTGTTATAGACTAGAGAGCAGGTGTTATAGACTAGAGAGCAGCTGTTATAGACTAGAACAGGTGTTATAGACTAGAGAGCAGCTGTTATAGACTAGAACAGGTGTTATAGACTAGAGAGCAGGTGTTATAGACTAGAGAGCAGGTGTCATAGACTAGAGAGCAGCTGTTATAGACTAGAACAGGTGTTATAGACTAGAGAGCAGGTGTCATAGACTAGAGAGCAGCTGTTATAGACTAGAACAGGTGTTATAGACTAGAGAGCAGGTGATATAGACTAGAACAGGTGTTATAGACTAGAGAGCAGGTGTTATAGACTAAAGAGCAGGTGATATAGACTAGAGCAGGTGTTATAGACTAGAGATCAGGTGTTATAGACTAGAACAGGTGTTATAGACTAGAGAGCAGGTGTTATAGACTAGAACAGGTGTTATAGACTAGAGAGCAGGTGTTATAGACTAGAGCAGGTGTTATAGACTAGAGAGCAGTTGTTATAGACTAGAACAGGTGTTATAGACTAGAGAGCAGGTGTTATAGACTAGAGAGCAGGTGTTATAGACTAGAGAGCAGCTGTTATAGACTAGAGAGCAGGTGTTATAGACTAGAGAGCAGGTGTTATAGACTAGAACAGGTGTTATAGACTGGAGAGCAGGTGTTATAGACTAGAGAGCAGGTGATATAGACTAGAACAGGTGTTATAGACTAGAGAGCAGGTGTTATAGACTAGAGAGCAGCTGTTATAGACTAGAACAGGTGTTATAGACTAGAGAGCAGGTGATATAGACTAGAACAGGTGTTATAGACTAGAGAGCAGGTGTTATAGACTAGAGAGCAGGTGTCATAGACTAGAGAGCAGCTGTTATAGACTAGAACAGGTGTTATATACTAGAGCAGGAGTTATAGACTAGTGAGCAGGTGTTATAGACTAGAGAGCAGGTGTTATAGACTAGAGCAGGTGTTATAGACTAGAGAGCAGGTGTTATAGACTAGAACAGGTTTTATAGACTAGAGAGCAGCTGTTATAGACTAGAACAGGTGTTATAGACTAGAGAGCAGGTGTTATAGACTAGAGAGCAGTTGTCATAGACTAGAGAGCAGCTGTTATAGACTAGAACAGGTGTTATAGACTAGAGAGCAGGTGTCATAGACTAGAGAGCAGCTGTTATAGACTAGAACAGGTGTTATAGACTAGAGAGCAGGTGATATAGACTAGAACAGGTGTTATAGACTAGAGAGCAGGTGTTATAGACTAAAGAGCAGGTGATATAGACTAGAGCAGGTGTTATAGACTAGAGATCAGGTGTTATAGACTAGAACAGGTGTTATAGACTAGAGAGCAGGTGTTATAGACTAGAACAGGTGTTATAGACTAGAGAGCAGGTGTTATAGACTAGAGCAGGTGTTATAGACTAGAGCAGGTGTTATAGACTAGAGAGCAGTTGTTATAGACTAGAACAGGTGTTATAGACTAGAGAGCAGGTGTTATAGACTAGAGAGCATGTGTTATAGACTAGAGAGCAGCTGTTATAGACTAGAGAGCAGGTGTTATAGACTAGAGAGCAGGTGTTATAGACTAGAACAGGTATTATAGACTAGAGAGCAGGTGTTATAGACTAGAGAGCAGGTGATATAGACTAGAACAGGTGTTATAGACTAGAGAGCAGGTGTTATAGACTAGAGAGCAGGTGTCATAGACTAGAGAGCAGCTGTTATAGACTAGAACAGGTGTTATAGACTAGAGAGCAGGTGATATAGACTATAGAGCAGGTGTTATAGACTAGAGAGCAGGTGTTATAGACTAGAACATGTGTTATAGACTAGAGAGCAGGTGTTATAGACTAGAGCAGGTGTTATAGACTAGAGAGCAGGTGTTATAGACTAGAGAGCAGGTGTTATAGACTAGAGCAGGTGTTATAGACTAGAGAGCAGGTGTTATAGACTAGAACAGGTGTTATAGACTAGAGAGCAGGTGTTATAGACTAGACAGCAGGTGTTATAGATTAGAGAGCAGGTGTTATAGACTAGAGAGCAGGTGTTATAGACTAGAGAGCAGGTGTTACAGACTAGAGAGCAGGTGTTATAGACTAGAGAGCAGGTGTCATAGACTAGAGAGCAGGTGTTATAGAATAGAGAGCAGGTGATATAGACTAGAGCAGGTGTTATAGACTAGAGAGCAGGTGTTATAGACTAGAGAGCAGGTGTTATAGACTAGAACAGGTGTTATAGACTAGATAGCAGCTGTTATAGACTAGAACAGGTGTTATAGACTAGAGACCAGGTGATATAGACTAGAGCAGGTGTTATAGACTAGAGAGTAGGTGTTATAGAATAGAGAGCAGGTGTTATAAACTAGAACAGGTGTTATAGACTAGAGAGCAGCTGTTATAGACTAGAACAGGTGTTATAGACTAGAGAGCAGTTGATATAGACTAGAGCAGGTGTTATAGACTAGAGTGCAGGTGTTATAGACTAGAGAGCAGGTGTTATAGACTAGAACAGGTGTTATAGACTAGAGAGCAGGTGATATAGACTAGAGAGCAGGTGTTATAGACTAGAGAGCAGGTGATATAGACTAGAACAGGTGTTATAGGCTAGATAGCAGGTATTATAGACTAGAGAGCAGCTGTTATAGATTAGAACAGGTGTTATAGACTAGAGAGCAGGAGATATAGACTAGAACAGGTGTTATAGACTAGAGAGCAGGTGTTATAGACTAGAGAGCAGGTGTCATAGACTAGAGAGCAGCTGTTATGGACTAGAACAGGTGTTATAGACTAGAGAGCAGGTGATATAGACTAGAGAGCAGCTGTTATAGACTAGAACAGGTGTTATAGACTAGAGAGCAGGTGATATAGACTAGAACAGGTGTTATAGACTAGAGAGCAGGTGTTATAGACTAGAGAGCAGGTGTTATAGACTAGAGAGCAGGTGTCATAGACTAGAGAGCAGGTGTTATAGACTACAACAGGTGTTATAGACTAGAGAGCAGGTGATATAGACTATAGAGCAGGTGTTATAGACTAGAGAGCAGGTGTTATAGACTAGAACAGGTGTTATAGACTAGAGAGCAGGTGTTATAGACTAGAGCAGGTGTTATAGACTAGAGAGCAGGTGTTATAGACTAGAACAGGTGTTATAGACTAGAGACCAGGTGATATAGACTAGAGCAGGTGTTATAGACTAGAGAGCAGGTGTTATAGAATAGAGAGCAGGTGTTATAAACTAGAACAGGTGTTATAGACTAGAGAGCAGGTGTTATAGACTAGAGCAGGTGTTATAGACTAGAGAGCAGGTGTTATAGACTAGAACAGGTGTTATAGACTAGAGAGCAGGTGTCATAGACTAGAGAGCAGCTGTTATAGACTAGAACAGGTGTTATAGACTAGAGAGCAGGTGATATAGACTAGAACATGTGTTATAGACTAGAGAGCAGGTGTTATAGACTAGAGCAGGTGTTATAGACTAGAGAGCAGGTGTTATAGACTAGAGAGCAGGTGTTATAGACTAGAGCAGGTGTTATAGACTAGAGAGCAGGTGTTATAGACTAGAACAGGTGTTATAGACTAGAGAGCAGGTGTTATAGACTAGAGAGCAGGTGTTATAGATTAGAGAGCAGGTGTTATAGACTAGAGTGCAGGTGTTATAGACTAGAGAGCAGGTGTTACAGACTAGAGAGCAGGTGTTATAGACTAGAGAGCAGGTGTCATAGACTAGAGAGCAGGTGTTATAGAATAGAGAGCAGGTGATATAGACTAGAGCAGGTGTTATAGACTAGAGAGCAGGTGTTATAGACTAGAGAGCAGGTGTTATAGACTAGAACAGGTGTTATAGACTAGATAGCAGCTGTTATAGACTAGAACAGGTGTTATAGACTAGAGACCAGGTGATATAGACTAGAGCAGGTGTTATAGACTAGAGAGTAGGTGTTATAGAATAGAGAGCAGGTGTTATAAACTAGAACAGGTGTTATAGACTAGAGAGCAGCTGTTATAGACTAGAACAGGTGTTATAGACTAGAGAGCAGGTGATATAGACTAGAGCAGGTGTTATAGACTAGAGTGCAGGTGTTATAGACTAGAGAGCAGGTGTTATAGACTAGAACAGGTGTTATAGGCTAGATAGCAGGTATTATAGACTAGAGAGCAGCTGTTATAGATTAGAACAGGTGTTATAGACTAGAGAGCAGGAGATATAGACTAGAACAGGTGTTATAGACTAGAGAGCAGGTGTTATAGACTAGAGAGCAGGTGTCATAGACTAGAGAGCAGCTGTTATGGACTAGAACAGGTGTTATAGACTAGAGAGCAGGTGATATAGACTAGAGAGCAGCTGTTATAGACTAGAACAGGTGTTATAGACTAGAGAGCAGGTGATATAGACTAGAACAGGTGTTATAGACTAGAGAGCAGGTGTTATAGACTAGAGAGCAGGTGTTATAGACTAGAGAGCAGGTGTCATAGACTAGAGAGCAGGTGTTATAGACTACAACAGGTGTTATAGACTAGAGAGCAGGTGATATAGACTATAGAGCAGGTGTTATAGACTAGAGAGCAGGTGTTATAGACTAGAACAGGTGTTATAGACTAGAGAGCAGGTGTTATAGACTAGAGCAGGTGTTATAGACTAGAGAGCAGGTGTTATAGAATAGAACAGGTGTTATAGACTAGAGACCAGGTGATATAGACTAGAGCAGGTGTTATAGACTAGAGAGCAGGTGTTATAGAATAGAGAGCAGGTGTTATAAACTAGAACAGGTGTTATAGACTAGAGAGCAGGTGTTATAGACTAGAGCAGGTGTTATAGACTAGAGAGCAGGTGTTATAGACTAGAACAGGTGTTATAGACTAGAGTGCAGGTGTTATAGACTAGAGAGCAGGTGTTATAGACTAGAACAGTTGTTATAGACTAGAGAGCAGGTGATATAGACTAGAGAGCAGGTGTTATAGACTAGAGAGCAGGTGATATAGACTAGAACAGGTGTTATAGGCTAGATAGCAGGTATTATAGACTAGAGAGCAGCTGTTATAGACTAGAACAGGTGTTATAGACTAGAGAGCAGGTGTTATAGACTAGAGAGCAGGTGTCATAGACTAGAGAGCAGCTGTTATGGACTAGAACAGGTGTTATAGACTAGAGAGCAGGTGATATAGACTAGAGAGCAGCTGTTATAGACTAGAACAGGTGTTATAGACTAGAGAGCAGGTGATATAGACTAGAACAGGTGTTATAGACTAGAGAGCAGGTGTTATAGACTAGAGAGCAGGTGTTATAGACTAGAGAGCAGGTGTCATAGACTAGAGAGCAGGTGATATAGACTACAACAGGTGTTATAGACTAGAGAGCAGGTGTTATAGACTAGAGAGCAGGTGTTATAGACTAGAGAGCAGGTGTTATAGACTATAGAGCAGGTGTTATAGACTAGAGAGCAGGTGTTATAGACTAGAACAGGTGTTATAGACTAGAGAGCAGGTGTTATAGACTAGAGCAGGTGTTATAGACTAGAGAGCAGGTGTTATAGACTAGAACAGGTGTTATAGACTAGAGACCAGGTGATATAGACTAGAGCAGGTGTTATAGACTAGAGAGCAGGTGTTATAGAATAGAGAGCAGGTGTTATAAACTAGAACAGGTGTTATAGACTAGAGAGCAGCTGTTATAGACTAGAACAGGTGTTATAGACTAGAGAGCAGGTGATATAGACTAGAGCAGGTGTTATAGACTAGAGTGCAGGTGTTATAGACTAGAGAGCAGGTATTATAGACTAGAACAGGTGTTATAGACTAGAGAGCAGGTGATATAGACTAGAGAGCAGGTGTTATAGACTAGCTGAGCAGGTGATATAGACTAGAACAGGTGTTATAGGCTAGATAGCAGGTGTTATAGACTAGAGAGCAGCTGTTATAGACTAGAACAGGTGTTATAGACTAGAGAGCAGGAGATATAGACTAGAACAGGTGTTATAGACTAGAGAGCAGGTGTTATAGACTAGAGAGAAGGTGTCATAGACTAGAGAGCAGCTGTTATGGACTAGAACAGGTGTTATAGACTAGAGAGCAGGTCATATAGACTAGAACAGGTGTTATAGACTAGAGAGCAGCTGTTATAGACTAGAACAGGTGTTATAGACTAGAGAGCAGCTGTTATAGACTAGAACTGGTGTTATAGACTAGAGAGCAGGTGTTATAGACTAGAGAGCAGGTGTCATAGACTAGAGAGCAGCTGTTATAGACTAGAACAGGTGTTATAGACTAGAGAGCAGGTGTCATAGACTAGAGAGCAGCTGTTATAGACTAGAACAGGTGTTATAGACTAGAGAGCAGGTGATATAGACTAGAACAGGTGTTATAGACTAGAGAGCAGGTGTTATAGACTAAAGAGCAGGTGATATAGACTAGAGCAGGTGTTATAGACTAGAGATCAGGTGTTATAGACTAGAACAGGTGTTATAGACTAGAGAGCAGGTGTTATAGACTAGAACAGGTGTTATAGACTAGAGAGCAGGTGTTATAGACTAGAGCAGGTGTTATAGACTAGAGCAGGTGTTATAGACTAGAGAGCAGTTGTTATAGACTAGAACAGGTGTTATAGACTAGAGAGCAGGTGTTATAGACTAGAGAGCAGGTGTTATAGACCAGAGAGCAGGTGTTATAGACTAGAGAGCAGGTGTTATAGACTAGAGAGCAGGTGTTATAGACTAGAACAGGTGTTATAGACTAGAGAGCAGGTGTTATAGAATAGAGAGCAGGTGTTATAAACTAGAACAGGTGTTATAGACTAGAGAGCAGGTGTTATAGACTAGAGCAGGTGTTATAGACTAGAGAGCAGGTGTTATAGACTAGAACAGGTGTTATAGACTAGAGAGCAGGTGTCATAGACTAGAGAGCAGCTGTTATAGACTAGAACAGGTGTTATAGACTAGAGAGCAGGTGATATAGACTAGAACATGTGTTATAGACTAGAGAGCAGGTGTTATAGACTAGAGCAGGTGTTATAGACTAGAGAGCAGGTGTTATAGACTAGAGAGCAGGTGTTATAGACTAGAGCAGGTGTTATAGACTAGAGAGCAGGTGTTATAGACTAGAACAGGTGTTATAGACTAGAGAGCAGGTGTTATAGACTAGAGAGCAGGTGTTATAGATTAGAGAGCAGGTGTTATAGACTAGAGTGCAGGTGTTATAGACTAGAGAGCAGGTGTTACAGACTAGAGAGCAGGTGTTATAGACTAGAGAGCAGGTGTCATAGACTAGAGAGCAGGTGTTATAGAATAGAGAGCAGGTGATATAGACTAGAGCAGGTGTTATAGACTAGAGAGCAGGTGTTATAGACTAGAGAGCAGGTGTTATAGACTAGAACAGGTGTTATAGACTAGATAGCAGCTGTTATAGACTAGAACAGGTGTTATAGACTAGAGACCAGGTGATATAGACTAGAGCAGGTGTTATAGACTAGAGAGTAGGTGTTATAGAATAGAGAGCAGGTGTTATAAACTAGAACAGGTGTTATAGACTAGAGAGCAGCTGTTATAGACTAGAACAGGTGTTATAGACTAGAGAGCAGGTGATATAGACTAGAGCAGGTGTTATAGACTAGAGTGCAGGTGTTATAGACTAGAGAGCAGGTGTTATAGACTAGAACAGGTGTTATAGGCTAGATAGCAGGTATTATAGACTAGAGAGCAGCTGTTATAGATTAGAACAGGTGTTATAGACTAGAGAGCAGGAGATATAGACTAGAACAGGTGTTATAGACTAGAGAGCAGGTGTTATAGACTAGAGAGCAGGTGTCATAGACTAGAGAGCAGCTGTTATGGACTAGAACAGGTGTTATAGACTAGAGAGCAGGTGATATAGACTAGAGAGCAGCTGTTATAGACTAGAACAGGTGTTATAGACTAGAGAGCAGGTGATATAGACTAGAACAGGTGTTATAGACTAGAGAGCAGGTGTTATAGACTAGAGAGCAGGTGTTATAGACTAGAGAGCAGGTGTCATAGACTAGAGAGCAGGTGTTATAGACTACAACAGGTGTTATAGACTAGAGAGCAGGTGATATAGACTATAGAGCAGGTGTTATAGACTAGAGAGCAGGTGTTATAGACTAGAACAGGTGTTATAGACTAGAGAGCAGGTGTTATAGACTAGAGCAGGTGTTATAGACTAGAGAGCAGGTGTTATAGAATAGAACAGGTGTTATAGACTAGAGACCAGGTGATATAGACTAGAGCAGGTGTTATAGACTAGAGAGCAGGTGTTATAGAATAGAGAGCAGGTGTTATAAACTAGAACAGGTGTTATAGACTAGAGAGCAGGTGTTATAGACTAGAGCAGGTGTTATAGACTAGAGAGCAGGTGTTATAGACTAGAACAGGTGTTATAGACTAGAGTGCAGGTGTTATAGACTAGAGAGCAGGTGTTATAGACTAGAACAGTTGTTATAGACTAGAGAGCAGGTGATATAGACTAGAGAGCAGGTGTTATAGACTAGAGAGCAGGTGATATAGACTAGAACAGGTGTTATAGGCTAGATAGCAGGTATTATAGACTAGAGAGCAGCTGTTATAGATTAGAACAGGTGTTATAGACTAGAGAGCAGGAGATATAGACTAGAACAGGTGTTATAGACTAGAGAGCAGGTGTTATAGACTAGAGAGCAGGTGTCATAGACTAGAGAGCAGCTGTTATGGACTAGAACAGGTGTTATAGACTAGAGAGCAGGTGATATAGACTAGAGAGCAGCTGTTATAGACTAGAACAGGTGTTATAGACTAGAGAGCAGGTGATATAGACTAGAACAGGTGTTATAGACTAGAGAGCAGGTGTTATAGACTAGAGAGCAGGTGTTATAGACTAGAGAGCAGGTGTCATAGACTAGAGAGCAGGTGATATAGACTACAACAGGTGTTATAGACTAGAGAGCAGGTGTTATAGACTAGAGAGCAGGTGTTATAGACTAGAGAGCAGGTGTTATAGACTATAGAGCAGGTGTTATAGACTAGAGAGCAGGTGTTATAGACTAGAACAGGTGTTATAGACTAGAGAGCAGGTGTTATAGACTAGAGCAGGTGTTATAGACTAGAGAGCAGGTGTTATAGACTAGAACAGGTGTTATAGACTAGAGACCAGGTGATATAGACTAGAGCAGGTGTTATAGACTAGAGAGCAGGTGTTATAGAATAGAGAGCAGGTGTTATAAACTAGAACAGGTGTTATAGACTAGAGAGCAGCTGTTATAGACTAGAACAGGTGTTATAGACTAGAGAGCAGGTGATATAGACTAGAGCAGGTGTTATAGACTAGAGTGCAGGTGTTATAGACTAGAGAGCAGGTATTATAGACTAGAACAGGTGTTATAGACTAGAGAGCAGGTGATATAGACTAGAGAGCAGGTGTTATAGACTAGCGAGCAGGTGATATAGACTAGAACAGGTGTTATAGGCTAGATAGCAGGTGTTATAGACTAGAGAGCAGCTGTTATAGACTAGAACAGGTGTTATAGACTAGAGAGCAGGAGATATAGACTAGAACAGGTGTTATAGACTAGAGAGCAGGTGTTATAGACTAGAGAGAAGGTGTCATAGACTAGAGAGCAGCTGTTATGGACTAGAACAGGTGTTATAGACTAGAGAGCAGGTCATATAGACTAGAACAGGTGTTATAGACTAGAGAGCAGCTGTTATAGACTAGAACAGGTGTTATAGACTAGAGAGCAGCTGTTATAGACTAGAACTGGTGTTATAGACTAGAGAGCAGGTGTTATAGACTAGAGAGCAGGTGTCATAGACTAGAGAGCAGCTGTTATAGACTAGAACAGGTGTTATAGACTAGAGAGCAGGTGTCATAGACTAGAGAGCAGCTGTTATAGACTAGAACAGGTGTTATAGACTAGAGAGCAGGTGATATAGACTAGAACAGGTGTTATAGACTAGAGAGCAGGTGTTATAGACTAAAGAGCAGGTGATATAGACTAGAGCAGGTGTTATAGACTAGAGATCAGGTGTTATAGACTAGAACAGGTGTTATAGACTAGAGAGCAGGTGTTATAGACTAGAACAGGTGTTATAGACTAGAGAGCAGGTGTTATAGACTAGAGCAGGTGTTATAGACTAGAGCAGGTGTTATAGACTAGAGAGCAGTTGTTATAGACTAGAACAGGTGTTATAGACTAGAGAGCAGGTGTTATAGACTAGAGAGCAGGTGTTATAGACCAGAGAGCAGGTGTTATAGACTAGAGAGCAGGTGTTATAGACTAGAGAGCAGGTGTTATAGACTAGAACAGGTGTTATAGACTAGAGAGCAGGTGTTATAGACTAGAGAGCAGGTGATATAGACTAGAACAGGTGTTATAGACTAGAGAGCAGGTGTTATAGACTAGAGAGCAGCTGTTATAGACTAGAACATGTGTTATAGACTAGAGAGCAGGTGATATAGACTAGAACAGGTGTTATAGACTAGAGAGCAGGTGTTATAGACTAGAGAGCAGGTGTCATAGACTAGAGAGCAGCTGTTATAGACTAGAACAGGTGTTATAGACTAGAGAGCAGGTGATATAGACTAGAGCAGGTGTTAAAGACTAGAGAGCAGGTGTTATAGACTAGAACAGGTGTTATAGACTAGAGAGCAGGTGTTATAGACTAGAGCAGGTGTTATAGACTAGAGAGCAGGTGTTATAGACTAGAGAGCAGGTGTTATAGACTAGAGCAGGTGTTATAGACTAGAGAGCAGGTGTTATAGACTAGAACAGGTGTTATAGACTAGAGAGCAGGTGTTATAGACTAGAGAGCAGGTGTTATAGATTATAGAGCAGGTGTTATAGACTAGAGAGCAGATGTGATATAGACTAGAGAGCAGGTGTTACAGACTAGAGAGCAGGTGTTATAGACTAGAGAGCAGGTGTCATAGACTAGAGAGCAGGTGTTATAGAATAGAGAGCAGGTGATATAGACTAGAGCAGGTGTTATAGACTAGAGAGCAGGTGTTATAGACTAGAGAGCAGGTGTTATAGACTAGAACAGGTGTTATAGACTAGAGAGCAGCTGTTATAGACTAGAACAGGTGTTATAGACTAGAGACCAGGTGATATAGACTAGAGCAGGTGTTATAGACTAGAGAGTAGGTGTTATAGAATAAAGAGCAGGTGTTATAAACTAGAACAGGTGTTATAGACTAGAGAGCAGCTGTTATAGACTAGAACAGGTGTTATAGACTAGAGAGCAGGTGATATAGACTAGAGCAGGTGTTATAGACTAGAGTGCAGGTGTTATAGACTAGAGAGCAGGTGTTATAGACTAGAACAGGTGTTATAGACTAGAGAGCAGGTGATATAGACTAGAGAGCAGGTGTTATAGACTAGAGAGCAGGTGATATAGACTAGAACAGGTGTTATAGGCTAGATAGCAGGTGTTATAGACTAGAGAGCAGCTGTTATAGATTAGAACAGGTGTTATAGACTAGAGAGCAGGAGATATAGACTAGAACAGGTGTTAGAGACTAGAGAGCAGGTGTTATAGACTAGAGAGCAGGTGTCATAGACTAGAGAGCAGCTGTTATGGACTAGAACAGGTGTTATAGACTAGAGAGCAGGTGATATAGACTAGAGAGCAGCTGTTACAGACTAGAACAGGTGTTATAGACTAGAGAGCAGGTGATATAGACTAGAACAGGTGTTATAGACTAGATAGCAGGTGTTATAGACTAGAGAGCAGGTGTTATAGACTAGAGAGCAGGTGTCATAGACTAGAGAGCAGGTGTTATAGACTACAACAGGTGTTATAGACTAGAGAGCAGGTGATATAGACTATAGAGCAGGTGTTATAGACTAGAGAGCAGGTGTTATAGACTAGAACAGGTGTTATAGACTAGAGAGCAGGTGTTATAGACTAGAGCAGGTGTTATAGACTATAGAGCAGGTGTTATAGACTAGAACAGGTGTTATAGACTAGAGACCAGGTGATATAGACTAGAGCAGGTGTTATAGAGTAGAGAGCAGGTGTTATAGAATAGAGAGCAGGTGTTATAAACTAGAACAGGTGTTATAGACTAGAGAGCAGCTGTTATAGACTAGAACAGGTGTTATAGACTAGAGAGCAGGTGATATAGACTAGAGCAGGTGTTATAGACTAGAGTGCAGGTGTTATAGACTAGAGAGCAGGTGTCATAGACTAGAACAGGTGTTATAGACTAGAGAGCAGGTGATATAGACTAGAGAGCAGGTGTTATAGACTAGCGAGCAGGTGATATAGACTAGAACAGGTGTTATAGGCTAGATAGCAGGTGTTATAGACTAGAGAGCAGCTGTTATAGACTAGAACAGGTGTTATAGACTAGAGAGCAGGTGATATAGACTAGAACAGGTGTTATAGACTAGAGAGCAGGTGTTATAGACTAGAGAGCAGGTGTTATAGACTAGAGAGCAGGTGTCATAGACTAGAGAGCAGCTGTTATAGACTACAACAGGTGTTATAGACTAGAGAGTAGGTGATATAGACTATAGAGCATGTGTTATAGACTAGAGAGCAGGTGTTATAGACTAGAACAGGTGTTATAGACTAGAGAGCAGGTGTTATAGACTAGAGCAGGTGTTATAGACTAGAGAGCAGGTGTTATAGACTAGAGAGCAGGTGTTATAGACTAGAGCAGGTGTTATAGACTAGAGAGCATGTGTTATAGACTAGAGAGCAGGTGTTATAGACTAGAGAGCAGGTGTTATAGACTAGAACAGGTGTTATAGACTAGAGAGCAGGTGTTATAGACTAGAGCAGGTGTTATAGACTAGAGAGCAGGTGTTATAGACTAGAGAGCAGGTGTTATAGACTAGAGCAGGTGTTATAGACTAGAGAGCAGGTGTTATAGACTAGAACAGGTGTTATAGACTAGAGAGCAGCTGTTATAGACTAGAACAGGTGTTATAGACTAGAGAGCAGGTGTTATAGACTAGAGAGCAGGTGTTATAGACTAGAGAGCAGGTGATATAGACTAGAACAGGTGTTATAGACTAGAGAGCAGGTGTTATAGACTAGAGCAGGTGTTATAGACTAGAGAGCAGGTGTTATTGTCATGGGCCTCTCACTCCACCGGGTTACCACCTTAATTTTCTTCCACTCTGCTCACCACTCTCTCTACTCAGCCTAACTAGCTCCACCTGTCCCTGCTCTGCTCTGCTCTAATTACTCTGCCAGCTGCGCTGCATTACCCACTACCTCTCCCAGTATTTAAGGCCCTGTCTTTCAGCTCTCCGGTGTCAGATCGTCTGCAAAGCTCACACCCGGAACCTGTTTGCTCGCGCTTCTGGCTCACCCTGGTTTTGTGACCCCGGACCTGCCTGTTTATTGGATACTCTTCTGCCTCAGGAGATCCAGACCTGCTTCTGCCATTACGACTCCTGACTACTCTTCAATCCCGGTAACTCTGACCAGCCTTCTGCCTTGCTACTACGTATTTTGGATTTCCCTTGAACTGTACTGCTGCCTGGTTTCATTCCGCCCTGTTGTGTCTGTGTCTCCCCCAGGACTTCTGGACCACCCACCACCGGCTTCATAGGACGCATCGCTGCCACTGGGGGGCACAGACCCAGCGCATTGGACGGGATCCCTGTTACCCCTGGAGCCTTCATTCACTCCCTACTTCCCTTTTCCCTTAAGTTTAATAAACTTTCTGGTGTGACGCAATTGTGGTCCTCTGGTCGTCTGTCTGAATCGTGACAGTACGATCTGACCATTATGGACTCAGCGCACACTTTCCCCGACATGGAAACCGATGAGCATGAGCAGCAGTTCCAGCAGCAGCAACAACAACTCGCCATGATCATTCAACTCCTCACCAACCTTACCCCAGCCAGTCTGCCCACCAGCCCAGCCCCCGAGTTACCTGCCCGGTCATTGCAGCCGCTGCTCCGAACCCAAGATTGGAAACCCCGAGCGGTTCAACGGCGATTCAACCCAGGTCCGGCCATTCCTGACTAGCTGCCGACTTCAGTTCTCCTTGCAGCCAAGGACCTTCGCCACGGAGGGGGCTAAAGTTGGGTATGCCATCACTCACCTGACGGGCCGAGCTCGACTCTGGGGAACAGCAGAGTTCGAACGTCAAACCCCGCATGTGCAACCTTCGACCTGTTTGCTGAGGAGATGCTGAAGGTGTTTGACCTGGATTCACCCACCGCAGAGGCGTCTCGTGAACTGTTCAGTATTCGACAAGGCAGACGTACAGTCGCAGACCATTCCATCGACTTCCGAACCCTGGCTAGACGAAGTTCTTGGAACACACCATCGTTGGTGGGACGCGTTCTTCCATAGTTTGGCTGACTATATCAAGGACGAGTTGGTCTCCCATGAACTGCCTTCCACTCTTGATGAAGCCATCGCACTGACTGTCAGGATCGACAGAAGGATACAGACCCGTCGGCCGTGAGAGGGGGCGCCAAGGTCCACCTACTACCGGCATTCGGAGAGATCCGACTGGGCTCCTGTCATCTACTGCCACTCACCCAGGTCAGCTTGATCAGTCTGAGCCTATGGAGATTGGGCGAGCCTCCCCTCACTCCTGCAGAGCGCCAGCGCCGCTTCACCTCAAACCTCTGCCTCTATTGTGGAGGTGATGGACATCGTGTGGTAACCTGCCCTTTAAAGGGCCGAAGCTCACCGGGCGTAGGGGGAGTCCGGTTGAGTTCAATGACCATCCAGTCCTCCGACCGCAAACCCCTGCTGCAAGTTCACCTCCGCCTCTCTGACTCAACTCACACCCTGGCTGCTCTGGTGGATTCTGGCGCGAAGCCAACATAATGGACATCAAGCTGGCACGCCAACTGGGACTGGAGAACCTCCGTTTGACACCTCCTATTCCTGCCCGGGCACTGGACGGACACTTACTCGGATCGGTCACTCATGTCACGGCCCCGGTCTCGATGGGTCTGTCCGGGAAACCATCAAGAAACTATCCAGTTTCACCTGCTCCCCTCTCCAGGCCAACCCCTCATCCTGGGTTACCCATGGCTCCGCCCGGCACAACCCTCAGCTCGACTGGGTGACCCGGGGGTGATCAGGGAGTGGGGAGAGGACTGCCACCGAACCTGCCTGCTTGCTGCCGCACTACCCTCGGCCAGTACCTACTAACTCCGCTCCTGACCTCTCCAATGTCCCAGAATGCTACCATGGTCTCAGGGAGGTGTTTAACAAAGCAAGAGCCACATCTCTGCCCCCTCACCGACCGTACGACTGTGCCATCGACCTCCTCCCTGGAACAGCTCCTCCAAGGGGGTCGTCTTTATTCGTTGTCTGCTCCTGAAAGAAAGTCCATGGAGGACTACATCAATGGCTCGCTGTCCGCAGGATTAATCCGTTCATCTTCATCTCCTGCTGGTGCTGGCTTCTTCTTTGTGGGGAAGAAGGACGGATCTCTTCGCCCCTGCATCGACTACAGGGGACTCAACGACATCACAGTGAAAAACCGTTACCCTCTGCCTCTGCTCACCTCTGCTTTTGAGTTGCTCCAGGGAGCCACTGTTTTTACCAAGTTGGATCTCAGAAACGCTTACCACCTAGTGCGGATCCGGGAGGGAGATGAATGGAAAACCGCATTCAATACACCAACAGGCCACTACGAGTATCTGGTTATGCCTTTTGGCCTCACCAATGCTCCTGCTGTGTTCCAGGCTCTAGTGAATGATGTACTGCGGGACATGTTAAACAAGTTTGTCTTCGTTACCTGGATGACATCTTAATTTACTCCAGAAACCTGTCTGAACACACCGCCATGTCCAGCAAGTCCTTCATCGTCTTCTGGAGAATTCCCTCTACGCCAAGGCAGAGAAATGTGAGTTTCACGTCAAGACAGTGGCCTTCCTGGGGTACATAGTGGCAGAGGGAAGTATCCAAATGGATCCTGCCAAAGTATCAGCAGTCACTTCATGGCCAGTTCCGGAGAACAGAAAGAAGCTGCAACAGTTTCTGGGGTTTGCTAACTTCTATAGGAAGTTTATCCGGAACTACAGTACCGTTGCTGCCCCTCTCACTGCTCTAACCAGCACCAAGCAACCCTTCACCTGGACCCCAGCAGCCGACAAAGCCTTCAGTACCCTCAAGGTGAGGGTTCACCTCCGCTCCCATCCTCCAGATGCCTGATGTGGACCGGCAATTCATTGTGGAGGTGGACGCCTCGGATGTGGGAGTTGGTGCTGTGATTTCTCAGTGGGCTGCGGAGGATAGGAAGCTCCATCCCTGTGCCTTTTTCTCACGTCGGTTGTCCCCCTCTGAGTGCAATTACGACATAGGGAACCGTGAGCTGCTGGCTGTGAAGCTTGCCTTGGAGGAGTGGCGTCACTGGCTGGAGGGGTCCACCATTCCATTTCTCGTTTGGACCGATCATAAGAACTTGGAGTACATCCGCACGGCCAAACGGTTGAACTCCAGGCAGTCCCGCTGGGCCCTGTTCTTCACCAGGTTTAATTTCACTCTGTCATACCGGCCTGGATCACGCAACACCAAGCCAGACGCCCTCTCCCGTCAATTCCAGAAGGATGACACCCCCTCCAAGGACCCTGTGTCGATTCTGCCAAGTCCCTGCATCGTTGCAGCTCTGACCTGGGCTGTTGAGGAACAGGTGCTGGAGGCTCTCCGTAACCAGCCAGGTCCCAGCACTTGCCCAGCTGACCGCCCTTTTTGTCCCCGAAGACCTGAGGTCCCAGGTCATTCAGTGGGGACATGACTCCCGCCTAGCTTGTCACCCTGGCTCCACCCGCACTTACAACCTGCTCGCCCAGAGGTTCTGGTGGCCCTCTCTGAGGAAGGATGTACGGGAATTCGTCCAAGCCTGCCCCATCTGCAACCAACACAAGTCGTCCTGCCAGCCCCCCAGCCGGATTGCTGCAGCCCCTGCCTGTGCCCAGACGTCCCTGGTCTCACATCGCCCTTGACTTTGTCACGGGGCTGCCCCCTTCAAGTGGCATGACCGTCATTCTCACCATCGTTGACCGTTTCAGCAAGATGGCACACTTCATTCCCCTCCCAAGCTCCCAACCGCCAAGGAGACCGCCCAGGTGGTCCTGGAACACGTCTTCCGGATCCACGGACTGCCAAAGGATGTTGTTTCTGACCGTGGTCCACAATTCTCCTCCGCTTTTGGAAGGAGTTCTGTCACCTGCTGGGAGCCACAGTCAGTCTGACTTCCGGATTCCATCCCCAATCCAATGGGCAGTCAGAGCGGGCTAATCAGGAGCTCGAGAAGGCACTGCGATGCATGACTTCACGCAACCCCCACTCCTGGTCGCAGCAATTGACATGGGTGGAGTACGCACACAATTCTCTGACCTGCTCTGCCATCGGTATGTCCCCTTTCCAATGTGTTTATGGATACCAGCCTCCTCTGTTTGCCAGCCAGGAGGAGGAGGTTACTTGCCCATCTGCACTTGCTTTTGCCCGTCGATGTCGCCGCACCTGGTCACAAGCCCGAGCCACACTCCTCAGGTCCGTTGCCAGCTACACTACCGGGGCCAACCGTCGGAGAATTCCTGCTCCCACCTACCATGTTGGTCAAAGGGTGTGGTTGTCATCGAAGAACCTGCCACTCAGGGTGGAGTCGCAGAAGCTGGCACCTCGGTTCATTGGCCCATTCCCTATCATAAGAGTGATTAGCCCAACTGCTGTCCGGCTCCAACTGCCTAATTCCCTGAGGGTGCACCCCACTTTCCATGTGTCTAAGATTAAGCCCATCCATGAGAGTCCGCTGGTCCCTGCTGCGCCTGGTCCTCCTCCTCCACGGCTCGGTCGATGGTGGTCTAGTTTACACCGTCCGCCGCCTGCTTCGGTCCAGACGGAGGGGTAGGGGTCTCCAGTACCTCATTGACTGGGAGGGCTATGGACCTGAAGAAAGGACCTGGGTGCCAGCTAGTCGGATTGTGGATAGGACTCTCATCACCGCTTTCCACCAACGGCATCCTGATCAACCTGCAATCCGTGAGGCCGCCCCAGAGGGGTCCCTAACCGTCCGGCCCGCTTCGGCTTCCTGTCCTGTGCCTGATCCTATCTCGGGACCTGTCCCATCTCCCCGACCACGGCCCTCCGGCTTCCTCCGAGGATGAGGACGTTCACTCGGACCGTTCGGAGGAGTTCTAGCCCTCCTCCGGCTCCCCTCCTCCCGCCCGGCGTGGTGTTGCTCTTGGGACTTCTGGGGCCGTCCCTTGGGGGGTTCTGTCATGGGCCTCTCACTCCACCGGGTTACCACCTTAATTTTCTTCCACTCTGCTCACCACTCTCTCTACTCAGCCTAACTAGCTCCCACCTGTCCCTGCTCTGCTCTGCTCTAATTACTCTGCCAGCTGCGCTGCATTACCCACTACCTCTCCCAGTATTTAAGGCCCTGTCTTTCAGCTCTCCGGTGTCAGATCGTCTGCAAAGCTCACACCCGGAACCTGTTTGCTCGCGCTTCTGGCTCACCCTGGTTTTGTGACCCCGGACCTGCCTGTTTATTGGATACTCTTCTGCCTCAGGAGATCCAGACCTGCTTCTGCCATTACGACTCCTGACTACTCTTCAATCCCGGTAACTCTGACCAGCCTTCTGCCTTGCTACTACGTATTTTGGATTTCCCTTGAACTGTACTGCTGCCTGGTTTCATTCCGCCCTGTTGTGTCTGTGTCTCCCCCCAGGACTTCTGGACCACCCACCACCGGCTTCATAGGACGCACTCGCTGCCACTGGGGGGCACAGACCCAGCGCATTGGACGGGATCCCTGTTACCCCTGGAGCCTTCATTCACTCCCTACTTCCCTTTTCCCTTAAGTTTAATAAACTTTCTGGTGTGACGCAATTGTGGTCCTCTGGTCGTCTGTCTGAATCGTGACAGTTATAGACTAGAGAGCAGGTGATATAGACTAGAACAGGTGTTATAGACTAGAGAGCAGGTGTTATAGACCAGAGAGCAGGTGTCATAAACTAGAGAGCAGCTGTTATAGACTAGAACAGGTGTTATAGACTAGAGAGCAGGTGATATAGACTAGAGAGCAGCTGTTATAGACTAGAACAGGTGTTATAGACTAGAGAGCAGGTGATATAGACTAGAGAGCTGGTGTTATAGACTAGAGAGCAGGTGATATAGACTAGAACAGGTGTTATAGACTAGAGAGCAGGTGTTATAGACTAGAGAGCAGCTGTTATAGACTAGAACAGGTGTTATAGACTAGAGAGCAGTTGATATAGACTAGAACAGGTGTTATAGACTAGAGAGCAGATGTTATAGACTAGAGAGCAGGTGTCATAGACTAGAGAGCAGCTGTTATAGACTAGAACAGGTGTTATAGACTAGAGAGCAGGTGATATAGACTAGAACAGGTGTTATAGACTAGAGAGCAGGTGTTATAGACTAGAGAGCAGGTGATATAGACTAGAGCAGGTGTTATAGACTAGAGAGCAGGTGTTATAGACTAGAACATGTGTTATAGACTAGAGAGCAGGTGTTATAGACTAGAGCAGGTGTTATAGACTAGAGAGCAGGTGTTATAGACTAGAGAGCAGGTGTTATAGACTAGAGCAGGTGTTATAGACTAGAGAGCAGGTGTTATAGACTAGAGCAGGTGTTATAGACTAGAGAGCAGGTGTTATAGACTAGAACAGGTGTTATAGACTAGAGAGCAGGTGTTATAGACTAGAGCAGGTGTTATAGACTAGAGAGCAGGTGTTATAGACTAGAGAGCAGGTGTTATAGACTAGAGCAGGTGTTATAGACTAGAGAGCGGGTGTTATAGACTAGAGAGCAGGTGTTATAGACTAGAGAGCAGGTGTTATAGACTAGAGAGCAGGTGTTATAGACTAGAGAGCAAGTTTCATAGACTAGAGCAGGTGTTATAGACTAGAGCAGGTTTCATAGACTAGAGCAGGTGTCATAGACTAGAGAGCAGCTGTTATAGACTAGAACAGGTGTTATAGATTAGAGAGCAGGAGATATAGACTAGAGAGCAGCTGTTATAAACTAGAACAGGTGTTATAGACTAGAGAGCAGGTAAAATAGACTAGAACAGGTGTTATAGACTAGAGAGCAGGTGTTATAGACTAGAGAGCACGTGTCATAGACTAGAGAGCAGCTGTTATAGACTAGAACAGGTGTTATAGACTAGAGAGCAGGTGATATAGACTAGAACAGGTGTTATAGACTAGAGAGCAGGTGTTATAGACTAGAGAGCAGGTGATATAGACTATAGCAGGTGTTATAGACTAGAGAGCAGGTGTTATAGACTAGAACAGGTGTTATAGACTAGAGAGCAGGTGTTATAGACTAGAGCAGGTGTTATAGACTAGAGAGCAGGTGTTATAGACTAGAGAGCAGGTGTTATAGACTAGAGCAGGTGTTATAGACTAGAGAGCAGGTGTTATAGACTAGAGCAGGTGTTATAGACTAGAGAGCAGGTGTTATAGACTAGAACAGGTGTTATAGACTAGAGAGCATGTGTTATAGACTAGAGCAGATGTTATAGACTAGAGAGCAGGTGTTATAGACTAGAGAGCAGGTGTTATAGACTAGAGAGTAGGTGTTATAGACTAGAGAGCAGGTGTTATAGACTAGAACAGGTTTTATAGACTAGAGAGCAGCTGTTATAGACTAGAACAGGTGTTATAGACTAGAGAGCAGGTGTTATAGACTAGAGAGCAGGTGTTATAGACTAGAGAGCAGGTGATATAGACTAGAACAGGTGTTATAGACTAGAGAGCAGGTGTTATAGACCAGAGAGCAGCTGTTATAGACTAGAACAGGTGTTATAGACTAGAGAGCAGCTGTTATAGACTAGAACAGGTGTTATAGACTAGAGAGCAGGTGTTATAGACTAGAGAGCAGGTGTCATAGACTAGAGAGCAGCTGTTATAGACTAGAACAGGTGTTATAGACTAGAGAGCAGGTGATATAGACTAGAGAGCAGCTGTTAAAGACTAGAACAGGTGTTATAGACTAGAGAGCAGGTGATATAGACTAGAGCAGGTGTTATAGACTAGAGAGCAGGTGATATAGACTAGAGCAGGTGTTATAGACTAGAGAGCAGGTGTTATAGACTAGAACAGGTGTTATAGACTAGAGAGCAGGTGTTATAGACTAGAGCAGGTTTTATAGACTAGAGAGCAGGTGTTATAGACTAGAGAGCAGGTGTTATAGACTAGAGCAGGTGTTATAGACTAGAGAGCAGGTGTTATAGACTAGAGCAGGTGTTATAGACTAGAGAGCAGGTGTTATAGACTAGAACAGGTGTTATAGACTAGAGAGCAGGTGTTATAGACTAGAGCAGGTGTTATAGACTAGAGAGCAGGTGTTATAGACTAGAGAGCAGGTGTTATAGACTAGAGCAGGTGTTATAGACTAGAGAGCAGGTGTTATAGACTAGAGAGCAGGTGTTATAGACTAGAGAGCAGGTGTTATAGACTAGAGAGCAGGTGTTATAGACTAGAGAGCAAGTTTCATAGACTAGAGCAGGTGTTATAGACTAGAGCAGGTTTCATAGACTAGAGCAGGTGTCATAGACTAGAGAGCAGCTGTTATAGACTAGAACAGGTGTTATAGACTAGATAGCAGGAGATATAGACTAGAGAGCAGCTGTTATAATCTAGAACAGGTGTTATAGACTAGAGAGCAGGTGATATAGACTAGAACAGGTGTTATAGACTAGAGAGCAGGTGTTATAGACTAGAGAACAGGTGTCATAGACTAGAGAGCAGCTGTTATAGACTAGAACAGGTGTTATAGACTAGAGAACAGGTGATATAGACTAGAACAGGTGTTATAGACTAGAGAGCAGGTGTTATAGACTAGAGAGCAGGTGATATAGACTAGAGCAGGTGCTATAGACTAGAGAGCAGGTGTTATAGACTAGAACAGGTGTTATAGACTAGAGAGCAGGTGTTATAGACTAGAGCAGGTGTTATAGACTAGAGAGCAGGTGTTATAGACTAGAGAGCAGGTGTTATAGACTAGAGCAGGTGTTATAGACTAGAGAGCAGGTGTTATAGACTAGAGCAGGTGTCATAGACTAGAGAGCAGGTGTTATAGACTAGAACAGGTGTTATAGACTAGAGAGCAGGTGTTATAGACTAGAGCGTGTTATAGACTAGAGAGCAGGTGTTATAGACTAGAGAGCAGGTGTTATAGACTAGAGCAGGTGTTATAGACTAGAGAGCAGGTGTTATAGACTAGAACAGGTTTTATAGACTAGAGAGCAGCTGTTATAGACTAGAACAGGTGTTATAGACTAGAGAGCAGGTGTTATAGACTAGAGAGCAGGTGTTATAGACTAGAGAGCAGGTGATATAGACTAGAACAGGTGTTATAGACTAGAGAGCAGGTGTTATAGACTAGAGAGCAGCTGTTATAGACTAGAACAGGTGTTATAGACTAGAGAGCAGCTGTTATAGACTAGAACAGGTGTTATAGACTAGAGAGCAGGTGTTATAGACTAGAGAACAGGTGTCATAGACTAGAGAGTAGCTGTTATAGACTAGAACAGGTGTTGTAGACTAGAGAGCAGGTTATATAGACTAGAGAGCAGCTGTTAAAGACTAGAACAGGTGTTATAGACTAGAGAACAGGTGTTATAGACTAGAGAGCAGGTGTCATAGACTAGAGAGCAGCTGTTATAGACTAGAACAGGTGTTATAGACTAGAGAGCAGGTGATATAGACTAGAACAGGTGTTATAGACTAGAGAGAAGGTGTTATAGACTAGAGAGCAGGTGATATAGACTAGAGCAGGTGTTATAGACTAGAGAGCAGGTGTTATAGACTAGAACAGGTGTTATAGACTAGAGAGCAGGTGATATAGACTAGAACAGGTGTTATAGACTAGAGAGCAGGTGTTATAGACTAGATCAGGTGTTATAGACTAGAGCAGGTGTTATAGACTAGAGAGCAGTTGTTATAGACTAGAGAGCAGGTGTTATAGACTAGAGAGCAGGTGTTATAGACTAGAGAGCAGGTGTTATAGACTAGAGAGCAGGTGTTATAGACTAGAGAGCAGGTGTTATAGACTAGAGAGCAGGTGTTATAGACTAGAACAGGTGTTATAGACTAGAGAGCAGGTGTTATAGACTAGAGAGCAGGTGTTATAGACTAGAGAGCAGGTGTTATAGACTAGAGAGCAGGTGTCATAGACTAGAGAGCAGCTGTTATAGACTAGAACAGGTGTTATAGACTAGAGAGCAGGTGATATAGACTAGAACAGGTGTTATAGACTAGAGAGCAGGTGTTATAGACTAGAGAGCAGGTGATATAGACTATAGCAGGTGTTATAGACTAGAGAGCAGGTGTTATAGACTAGAACAGGTGTTATAGACTAGAGAGCAGGTGTTATAGACTAGAGCAGGTGTTATAGACTAGAGAGCAGGTGTTATAGACTAGAGAGCAGGTGTTATAGACTAGAGCAGGTGTTATAGACTAGAGAGCAGGTGTTATAGACTAGAGCAGGTGTTATAGACTAGAGAGCAGGTGTTATAGACTGGAACAGGTGTTATAGACTAGAGAGCATGTGTTATAGACTAGAGCAGGTGTTATAGACTAGAGAGCAGGTGTTATAGACTAGAGAGCAGGTGTTATAGACTAGAGAGTAGTTGTTATAGACTAGAGAGCAGGTGTTATAGACTAGAACAGGTTTTATAGACTAGAGAGCAGCTGTTATAGACTAGAACAGGTGTTATAGACTAGAGAGCAGGTGTTATAGACTAGAGAGCAGGTGTTATAGACTAGAGAGCAGGTGATATAGACTAGAACAGGTGTTATAGACTAGAGAGCAGGTGTTATAGACTAGAGAGCAGCTGTTATAGACTAGAACAGGTGTTATAGACTAGAGAGCAGCTGTTATAGACTAGAACAGGTGTTATAGACTAGAGAGCAGGTGTTATAGACTAGAGAGCAGGTGTCATAGACTAGAGAGCAGCTGTTATAGACTAGAACAGGTGTTATAGACTAGAAAGCAGGTGATATAGACTAGAGAGCAGCTGTTAAAGACTAGAACAGGTGTTATAGACTAGAGAGCAGGTGATATAGACTAGAGCAGGTGTTATAGACTAGAGAGCAGGTGTTATAGACTAGAGCAGGTGTTATAGACTAGAGAGCAGGTAAAATAGACTAGAACAGGTGTTATAGACTAGAGAGCAGGTGTTATAGACTAGAGAGCACGTGTCATAGACTAGAGAGCAGCTGTTATAGACTAGAACAGGTGTTATAGACTAGAGAGCAGGTGATATAGACTAGAACAGGTGTTATAGACTAGAGAGCAGGTGTTATAGACTAGAGAGCAGGTGATATAGACTATAGCAGGTGTTATAGACTAGAGAGCAGGTGTTATAGACTAGAACAGGTGTTATAGACTAGAGAGCAGGTGTTATAGACTAGAGCAGGTGTTATAGACTAGAGAGCAGGTGTTATAGACTAGAGAGCAGGTGTTATAGACTAGAGCAGGTGTTATAGACTAGAGAGCAGGTGTTATAGACTAGAGCAGGTGTTATAGACTAGAGAGCAGGTGTTATAGACTAGAACAGGTGTTATAGACTAGAGAGCATGTGTTATAGACTAGAGCAGATGTTATAGACTAGAGAGCAGGTGTTATAGACTAGAGAGCAGGTGTTATAGACTAGAGAGTAGGTGTTATAGACTAGAGAGCAGGTGTTATAGACTAGAACAGGTTTTATAGACTAGAGAGCAGCTGTTATAGACTAGAACAGGTGTTATAGACTAGAGAGCAGGTGTTATAGACTAGAGAGCAGGTGTTATAGACTAGAGAGCAGGTGATATAGACTAGAACAGGTGTTATAGACTAGAGAGCAGGTGTTATAGACCAGAGAGCAGCTGTTATAGACTAGAACAGGTGTTATAGACTAGAGAGCAGCTGTTATAGACTAGAACAGGTGTTATAGACTAGAGAGCAGGTGTTATAGACTAGAGAGCAGGTGTCATAGACTAGAGAGCAGCTGTTATAGACTAGAACAGGTGTTATAGACTAGAGAGCAGGTGATATAGACTAGAGAGCAGCTGTTAAAGACTAGAACAGGTGTTATAGACTAGAGAGCAGGTGATATAGACTAGAGCAGGTGTTATAGACTAGAGAGCAGGTGATATAGACTAGAGCAGGTGTTATAGACTAGAGAGCAGGTGTTATAGACTAGAACAGGTGTTATAGACTAGAGAGCAGGTGTTATAGACTAGAGCAGGTTTTATAGACTAGAGAGCAGGTGTTATAGACTAGAGAGCAGGTGTTATAGACTAGAGCAGGTGTTATAGACTAGAGAGCAGGTGTTATAGACTAGAGCAGGTGTTATAGACTAGAGAGCAGGTGTTATAGACTAGAACAGGTGTTATAGACTAGAGAGCAGGTGTTATAGACTAGAGCAGGTGTTATAGACTAGAGAGCAGGTGTTATAGACTAGAGAGCAGGTGTTATAGACTAGAGCAGGTGTTATAGACTAGAGAGCAGGTGTTATAGACTAGAGAGCAGGTGTTATAGACTAGAGAGCAGGTGTTATAGACTAGAGAGCAGGTGTTATAGACTAGAGAGCAAGTTTCATAGACTAGAGCAGGTGTTATAGACTAGAGCAGGTTTCATAGACTAGAGCAGGTGTCATAGACTAGAGAGCAGCTGTTATAGACTAGAACAGGTGTTATAGACTAGAGAGCAGGAGATATAGACTAGAGAGCAGCTGTTATAATCTAGAACAGGTGTTATAGACTAGAGAGCAGGTGATATAGACTAGAACAGGTGTTATAGACTAGAGAGCAGGTGTTATAGACTAGAGAACAGGTGTCATAGACTAGAGAGCAGCTGTTATAGACTAGAACAGGTTTTATAGACTAGAGAACAGGTGATATAGACTAGAACAGGTGTTATAGACTAGAGAGCAGGTGTTATAGACTAGAGAGCAGGTGATATAGACTAGAGCAGGTGCTATAGACTAGAGAGCAGGTGTTATAGACTAGAACAGGTGTTATAGACTAGAGAGCAGGTGTTATAGACTAGAGCAGGTGTTATAGACTAGAGAGCAGGTGTTATAGACTAGAGAGCAGGTGTTATAGACTAGAGCAGGTGTTATAGACTAGAGAGCAGGTGTTATAGACTAGAGCAGGTGTCATAGACTAGAGAGCAGGTGTTATAGACTAGAGAGCAGTTGATATAGACTAGAACAGGTGTTATAGACTAGAGAGCAGGTGTTATAGACTAGAGAGCAGGTGTCATAGACTAGAGAGCAGCTGTTATAGACTAGAACAGGTGTTATAGACTAGAGAGCAGGTGATATAGACTAGAACAGGTGTTATAGACTAGAGAGCAGGTGTTATAGACTAGAGAGCAGGTGATATAGACTAGAGCAGGTGTTATAGACTAGAGAGCAGGTGTTATAGACTAGAACATGTGTTATAGACTAGAGAGCAGGTGTTATAGACTAGAGCAGGTGTTATAGACTAGAGAGCAGGTGTTATAGACTAGAGAGCAGGTGTTATAGACTAGAGCAGGTGTTATAGACTAGAGAGCAGGTGTTATAGACTAGAGCAGGTGTTATAGACTAGAGAGCAGGTGTTATAGACTAGAACATGTGTTATAGACTAGAGAGCAGGTGTTATAGACTAGAGCAGGTGTTATAGACTAGAGAGCAGGTGTTATAGACTAGAGAGCAGGTGTTATAGACTAGAGCAGGTGTTATAGACTAGAGAGCGGGTGTTATAGACTAGAGAGCAGGTGTTATAGACTAGAGAGCAGGTGTTATAGACTAGAGAGCAAGTTTCATAGACTAGAGCAGGTGTTATAGACTAGAGCAGGTTTCATAGACTAGAGCAGGTGTCATAGACTAGAGAGCAGCTGTTATAGACTAGAACAGGTGTTATAGATTAGAGAGCAGGAGATATAGACTAGAGAGCAGCTGTTATAAACTAGAACAGGTGTTATAGACTAGAGAGCAGGTAAAATAGACTAGAACAGGTGTTATAGACTAGAGAGCAGGTGTTATAGACTAGAGAGCACGTGTCATAGACTAGAGAGCAGCTGTTATAGACTAGAACAGGTGTTATAGACTAGAGAGCAGGTGATATAGACTAGAACAGGTGTTATAGACTAGAGAGCAGGTGTTATAGACTAGAGAGCAGGTGATATAGACTATAGCAGGTGTTATAGACTAGAGAGCAGGTGTTATAGACTAGAACAGGTGTTATAGACTAGAGAGCAGGTGTTATAGACTAGAGCAGGTGTTATAGACTAGAGAGCAGGTGTTATAGACTAGAGAGCAGGTGTTATAGACTAGAGCAGGTGTTATAGACTAGAGAGCAGGTGTTATAGACTAGAGCAGGTGTTATAGACTAGAGAGCAGGTGTTATAGACTAGAACAGGTGTTATAGACTAGAGAGCATGTGTTATAGACTAGAGCAGATGTTATAGACTAGAGAGCAGGTGTTATAGACTAGAGAGCAGGTGTTATAGACTAGAGAGTAGGTGTTATAGACTAGAGAGCAGGTGTTATAGACTAGAACAGGTTTTATAGACTAGAGAGCAGCTGTTATAGACTAGAACAGGTGTTATAGACTAGAGAGCAGGTGTTATAGACTAGAGAGCAGGTGTTATAGACTAGAGAGCAGGTGATATAGACTAGAACAGGTGTTATAGACTAGAGAGCAGGTGTTATAGACCAGAGAGCAGCTGTTATAGACTAGAACAGGTGTTATAGACTAGAGAGCAGCTGTTATAGACTAGAACAGGTGTTATAGACTAGAGAGCAGGTGTTATAGACTAGAGAGCAGGTGTCATAGACTAGAGAGCAGCTGTTATAGACTAGAACAGGTGTTATAGACTAGAGAGCAGGTGATATAGACTAGAGAGCAGCTGTTAAAGACTAGAACAGGTGTTATAGACTAGAGAGCAGGTGATATAGACTAGAGCAGGTGTTATAGACTAGAGAGCAGGTGATATAGACTAGAGCAGGTGTTATAGACTAGAGAGCAGGTGTTATAGACTAGAACAGGTGTTATAGACTAGAGAGCAGGTGTTATAGACTAGAGCAGGTTTTATAGACTAGAGAGCAGGTGTTATAGACTAGAGAGCAGGTGTTATAGACTAGAGCAGGTGTTATAGACTAGAGAGCAGGTGTTATAGACTAGAGCAGGTGTTATAGACTAGAGAGCAGGTGTTATAGACTAGAACAGGTGTTATAGACTAGAGAGCAGGTGTTATAGACTAGAGCAGGTGTTATAGACTAGAGAGCAGGTGTTATAGACTAGAGAGCAGGTGTTATAGACTAGAGCAGGTGTTATAGACTAGAGAGCAGGTGTTATAGACTAGAGAGCAGGTGTTATAGACTAGAGAGCAGGTGTTATAGACTAGAGAGCAGGTGTTATAGACTAGAGAGCAAGTTTCATAGACTAGAGCAGGTGTTATAGACTAGAGCAGGTTTCATAGACTAGAGCAGGTGTCATAGACTAGAGAGCAGCTGTTATAGACTAGAACAGGTGTTATAGACTAGAGAGCAGGAGATATAGACTAGAGAGCAGCTGTTATAATCTAGAACAGGTGTTATAGACTAGAGAGCAGGTGATATAGACTAGAACAGGTGTTATAGACTAGAGAGCAGGTGTTATAGACTAGAGAACAGGTGTCATAGACTAGAGAGCAGCTGTTATAGACTAGAACAGGTGTTATAGACTAGAGAACAGGTGATATAGACTAGAACAGGTGTTATAGACTAGAGAGCAGGTGTTATAGACTAGAGAGCAGGTGATATAGACTAGAGCAGGTGCTATAGACTAGAGAGCAGGTGTTATAGACTAGAACAGGTGTTATAGACTAGAGAGCAGGTGTTATAGACTAGAGCAGGTGTTATAGACTAGAGAGCAGGTGTTATAGACTAGAGAGCAGGTGTTATAGACTAGAGCAGGTGTTATAGACTAGAGAGCAGGTGTTATAGACTAGAACAGGTGTTATAGACTAGAGAGCAGGTGTTATAGACTAGAGCAGGTGTCATAGACTAGAGAGCAGGTGTTATAGACTAGAACAGGTGTTATAGACTAGAGAGCAGGTGTTATAGACTAGAGCGTGTTATAGACTAGAGAGCAGGTGTTATAGACTAGAGAGCAGGTGTTATAGACTAGAGCAGGTGTTATAGACTAGAGAGCAGGTGTTACAGACTAGAACAGGTTTTATAGACTAGAGAGCAGCTGTTATAGACTAGAACAGGTGTTATAGACTAGAGAGCAGGTGTTATAGACTAGAGAGCAGGTGTTATAGACTAGAGAGCAGGTGATATAGACTAGAACAGGTGTTATAGACTAGAGAGCAGGTGTTATAGACTAGAGAGCAGCTGTTATAGACTAGAACAGGTGTTATAGACTAGAGAGCAGCTGTTATAGACTAGAACAGGTGTTATAGACTAGAGAACAGGTGTTATAGACTAGAGAGCAGGTGTCATAGACTAGAGAGCAGCTGTTATAGACTAGAACAGGTGTTATAGACTAGAGAGCAGGTGATATAGACTAGAACAGGTGTTATAGACTAGAGAGAAGGTGTTATAGACTAGAGAGCAGGTGATATAGACTAGAGCAGGTGTTATAGACTAGAGAGCAGGTGTTATAGACTAGAACAGGTGTTATAGACTAGAGAGCAGGTGATATAGACTAGAACAGGTGTTATAGACTAGAGAGCAGGTGTTATAGACTAGATCAGGTGTTATAGACTAGAGCAGGTGTTATAGACTAGAGAGCAGTTGTTATAGACTAGAGAGCAGGTGTTATAGACTAGAGAGCAGGTGTTATAGACTAGAGAGCAGGTGTTATAGACTAGAGAGCAGGTGTTATAGACTAGAGAGCAGGTGTTATAGACTAGAGAGCAGGTGTTATAGACTAGAGAGCAGGTGTTATAGACTAGAACAGGTGTTATAGACTAGAGAGCAGGTGTTATAGACTAGAGAGCAGGTGTTATAGACTAGAGAGCAGGTGTTATAGACTAGAGAGCAGGTGTTATAGACTAGAGAGCAGGTGTCATAGACTAGAGAGCAGCTGTTATAGACTAGAACAGGTGTTATAGACTAGAGAGCAGGTGATATAGACTAGAACAGGTGTTATAGACTAGAGAGCAGGTGTTATAGACTAGAGAGCAGGTGATATAGACTATAGCAGGTGTTATAGACTAGAGAGCAGGTGTTATAGACTAGAACAGGTGTTATAGACTAGAGAGCAGGTGTTATAGACTAGAGCAGGTGTTATAGACTAGAGAGCAGGTGTTATAGACTAGAGAGCAGGTGTTATAGACTAGAGCAGGTGTTATAGACTAGAGAGCAGGTGTTATAGACTAGAGCAGGTGTTATAGACTAGAGAGCAGGTGTTATAGACTGGAACAGGTGTTATAGACTAGAGAGCATGTGTTATAGACTAGAGCAGGTGTTATAGACTAGAGAGCAGGTGTTATAGACTAGAGAGCAGGTGTTATAGACTAGAGAGTAGTTGTTATAGACTAGAGAGCAGGTGTTATAGACTAGAACAGGTTTTATAGACTAGAGAGCAGCTGTTATAGACTAGAACAGGTGTTATAGACTAGAGAGCAGGTGTTATAGACTAGAGAGCAGGTGTTATAGACTAGAGAGCAGGTGATATAGACTAGAACAGGTGTTATAGACTAGAGAGCAGGTGTTATAGACTAGAGAGCAGCTGTTATAGACTAGAACAGGTGTTATAGACTAGAGAGCAGCTGTTATAGACTAGAACAGGTGTTATAGACTAGAGAGCAGGTGTTATAGACTAGAGAGCAGGTGTCATAGACTAGAGAGCAGCTGTTATAGACTAGAACAGGTGTTATAGACTAGAGAGCAGGTGATATAGACTAGAGAGCAGCTGTTAAAGACTACAACAGGTGTTATAGACTAGAGAGCAGGTGATATAGACTAGAGCAGGTGTTATAGACTAGAGAGCAGGTGATATAGACTAGAGCAGGTGTTATAGACTAGAGAGCAGGTGTTATAGACTAGAACAGGTGTTATAGACTAGAGAGCAGGTGTTATAGACTAGAGCAGGTGTTATAGACTAGAGAGCAGGTGTTATAGACTAGAGAGCAGGTGTTATAGACTAGAGCAGGTGTTATAGACTAGAGAGCAGGTGTTATAGACTAGAGCAAGTGTTATAGACTAGAGAGCAGGTGTTATAGACTAGAACAGGTGTTATAGACTAGAGAGCAGGTGTTATAGACTAGAGCAGGTGTTATAGACTAGAGAGCAGGTGTTATAGACTAGAGAGCAGGTGTTATAGACTAGAGCAGGTGTTATAGACTAGAGAGCAGGTGTTATAGACTAGAGAGCAGGTGTTATAGACTAGAGAGCAGGTGTTATAGACTAGAGAGCAAGTTTCATAGACTAGAGCAGGTGTTATAGACTAGAGCAGGTTTCATAGACTAGAGCAGGTGTCATAGACTAGAGAGCAGCTGTTATAGACTAGAACAGGTGTTATAGACTAGAGAGCAGGAGATATAGACTAGAGAGCAGCTGTTATAAACTAGAACAGGTGTTATAGACTAGAGAGCAGGTGATATAGACTAGAACAGGTGTTATAGACTAGAGAGCAGGTGTTATAGACTAGAGAACAGGTGTCATAGACTAGAGAGCAGCTGTTATAGACTAGAACAGGTGTTATAGACTAGAGAACAGGTGATATAGACTAGAACAGGTGTTATAGACTAGAGAGCAGGTGTTATAGACTAGAGAGCAGGTGATATAGACTAGAGCAGGTGCTATAGACTAGAGAGCAGGTGTTATAGACTAGAACAGGTGTTATAGACTAGAGAGCAGGTGTTATAGACTAGAGCAGGTGTTATAGACTAGAGAGCAGGTGTTATAGACTAGAGAGCAGGTGTTATAGACTAGAGCAGGTGTTATAGACTAGAGAGCAGGTGTTATAGACTAGAGCAGGTGTCATAGACTAGAGAGCAGGTGTTATAGACTAGAACAGGTGTTATAGACTAGAGAGCAGGTGTTATAGACTAGATCAGGTTATAGACTAGAGAGCAGGTGTTATAGACTAGAGAGCAGGTGTTATAGACTAGAGCAGGTGTTATAGACTAGAGAGCAGGTGTTATAGACTAGAACAGGTTTTATAAACTAGAGAGCAGCTGTTATAGACTAGAACAGGTGTTATAGACTAGAGAGCAGGTGTTATAGACTAGAGAGCAGGTGTTATAGACTAGAGAGCAGGTGATATAGACTAGAACAGGTGTTATAGACTAGAGAGCAGGTGTTATAGACTAGAGAGCCGCTTTTATAGACTAGAACAGGTGTTATAGACTAGAGAGCAGCTGTTATAGACTAGAACAGGTGTTATAGACTAGAGAGCAGGTGTTATAGACTAGAGAACAGGTGTCATAGACTAGAGAGTAGCTGTTATAGACTAGAACAGGTGTTATAGACTAGAGAGCAGGTTATATAGACTAGAGAGCAGCTGTTAAAGACTAGAACAGGTGTTATAGACTAGAGAGCAGGTGATATAGACTAGAACAGGTGTTATAGACTAGAGAGCAGGTGTTATAGACTAGAGAGCAGGTGTCATAGACTAGAGAGCAGCTGTTATAGACTAGAACAGGTGTTATAGACTAGAGAGCAGGTGATATAGACTAGAACAGGTGTTATAGACTAGAGAGCAGGTGTTATAGACTAGAGAGCAGGTGATATAGACTAGAGCAGGTGTTATAGACTAGAGAGCAGGTCTTATAGACTAGAACAGGTGTTATAGACTAGAGAGCAGGTGATATAGACTAGAACAGGTGTTATAGACTAGAGAGCAGGTGTTATAGACTAGAGCAGGTGTTATAGACTAGAGCAGGTGTTATAGACTAGAGAGCAGTTGTTATAGACTAGAACAGGTGTTATACACTAGAGAGCAGGTGTTATAGACTAGAGAGCAGGTGTTATAGACTAGAGAGCAGGTGTTATAGACTAGAGAGCAGGTGTTATAGACTAGAGAGCAGGTGTTATAGACTAGAACAGGTGTTATAGACTAGAGAGCAGGTGTTATAGACTAGAGAGCAGGTGTTATAGACTAGAGAGCAGGTGTTATAGACTAGAGAGCAGGTGTTATAGACTAGAGAGCAGGTGATATAGACTAGAGAGCAGGTGTTATAGACTAGAACAGGTGTTATAGACTAGAGAGCAGGTGTTATAGACTAGAGAGCAGGTGTTATAGACTAGAGAGCAGGTGTTATAGACTAGAGAGCAGGTTTCATAGACTAGATTAGGTGTTATAGACTATAGCAGGTTTCATAGACTAGAGCATGTGTTATAGACTAGAGCAGGTGTCATAGACTAGAGAGCAGGTGTTATAGACTAGAGCAGGTGTTATAGACTAGAGAGCAGGTGTTATAGACTAGAGAGCAGGTGTTATAGACTAGAGCAGGTGTTATAGACTAGAGCAGGTGTTATAGACTAGAGAGCTGGTTTCATAGACTAGAACAGGTGTTATAGACTAGAGCAGGTTTCATAGACTAGAGAGCAGGTGTTATCGACTAGAGCAGGTGTTATAGACTAGAGCAGGTGTTATAGACTAGAGCAGGTGTTATAGACTAGAGCAGGTGTTATAGACTAGAGCAGGTGTTATAGACTAGAGCAGGTGTTATAGACTAAAGCAGGTGTTATAGACTAGAGAGCTGGTTTCATAGACTAGAACAGGTGTTATAGACTAGAGCAGGGTTCATAGACTAGAGAGCAGGTGATATCGACTAGAGCAGGTGTTATAGACTAGAGCAGGTGTTATAGACTAGAGCAGGTTTTATAGACTAGAGCAGTTGATATAGACTAGAGCAGGTGTTATAGACTAGAGAGCAGGTGTTATCGACTAGAGCAGGTGTTATAGACTAGAGCAGGTGTTATAGACTAGAGCAGGTGTTATAGACTAGAGAGCAGGTGTTATAGACCAGAGAGCAGGTGTTATAGACTAGAGCAGGTGTTATAGACTAGAGAGCAGGTGTTATAGACTAGAGCAGGTGTTATAGACTAGAGCAGGTGTTATAGACTAGAGAGCAGGTGTTATAGACTAGAGAGCAGGTGTTATAGACTAGAGAGCAGGTGTTATAGACTAGACAGGTGTTATAGACTAGAGAGCAGGTGTTATAGACTAGAGAGCAGGTGTTATAGACTAGAGAGCAGGTGTTATAGACTAGAGAGCAGGTGTTATAGACTAGAGAGCAGGTGATATAGACTAGAGAGCAGGTGTTATAGACTAGAACAGGTGTTATAGACTAGAGAGCAGGTGTTATAGACTAGAGAGCAGGTGTTATAGACTAGAGAGCAGGTGTTATAGACTAGAGAGCAGGTTTCATAGACTAGATTAGGTGTTATAGACTATAGCAGGTTTCATAGACTAGAGCATGTGTTATAGACTAGAGCAGGTGTCATAGACTAGAGAGCAGGTGTTATAGACTAGAGCAGGTGTTATAGACTAGAGAGCAGGTGTTATAGACTAGAGAGCAGGTGTTATAGACTAGAGCAGTTGTTATAGACTAGAGCAGGTGTTATAGACTAGAGAGCTGGTTTCATAGACTAGAACAGGTGTTATAGACTAGAGCAGGTTTCATAGACTAGAGAGCAGGTGTTATCGACTAGAGCAGGTGTTATAGACTAGAGCAGGTGTTATAGACTAGAGCAGGTGTTATAGACTAGAGCAGGTGTTATAGACTAGAGCAGGTGTTATAGACTAGAGCAGGTGTTATAGACTAAAGCAGGTGTTATAGACTAGAGAGCTGGTTTCATAGACTAGAACAGGTGTTGTAGACTAGAGCAGGGTTCGTAGACTAGAGAGCAGGTGATATCGACTAGAGCAGGTGTTATAGACTAGAGCAGGTGTTATAGACTAGAGCAGGTTTTATAGACTAGAGCAGTTGATATAGACTAGAGCAGGTGTTATAGACTAGAGAGCAGGTGTTATCGACTAGAGCAGGTGTTATAGACTAGAGCAGGTGTTATAGACTAGAGCAGGTGTTATAGACTAGAGAGCAGGTGTTATAGACCAGAGAGCAGGTGTTATAGACTAGAGCAGGTGTTATAGACTAGAGAGCAGGTGTTATAGACTAGAGCAGGTGTTATAGACTAGAGCAGGTGTTATAGACTAGAGAGCAGGTGTTATAGACTAGAGCAGGTGTTATAGACTAGAGAGCAGGTGTTATAGACTAGAGCAGGTGTTATAGAGTAGAACAGGTGTTATAGATTAGAGAGCAGGTGTTATAGACTAGAGCAGGTGTTATAGACTAGAGCAGGTGTTATAGACTAGAGCAGGTGTTATAGACTAGAGAGAAGGTGTTATAGACTAGAGCAGGTGTTATAGACTAGAGCAGGTGTTATAGACTAGAGAGCAGGTGTTATAGACTAGAGAGCAGGTGTTATAGACTAGAGAGAAGGTGTTATAGACTAGAGCAGGTGTTATAGACTAGAGCAGGTGTTATAGACTAGAGAGCAGGTGTTATAGACTAGAGAGAAGGTGTTATAGACTAGAGCAGGTGTTATAGACTAGAGCAGGTGTTATAGACTAGAGAGCATGTGTTATAGACTAGAGCAGGTGTTATAGACTAGAGAGGAGGTGTTATAGACTAGAGCAGGTGTTATAGACTAGAGAGAAGGTGTTATAGACTAGAGCAGGTGTTATAGACTAGAGCAGGTGTTATAGACTAGAGAGCAGGTGTTATAGACTAGAGCAGGTGTTATAGACTAGAGAGCAGGTGTTATAGACTAGAGAGCAGGTGTTATAGACTAGAGCAGGTGTTATAGACTAGAGAGAAGGTGTTATAGACTAGAGCAGGTGTTATAGACTAGAGCAGGTGTTATAGACTAGAGAGCAGGTGTTATAGACTAGAGCAGGTGTTATAGACTAGAGAGCAGGTGTTATAGACTAGAGAGCAGGTTTCATAGACTAGAACAGGTGTTATAGACTAGAGCAGGTGGTGTTGGCATGGCGATCTACTCCCCACTGATCAGTTTGTCAGACGTATGGCACATTAACAGCCTCACCTAATGAAGATGCAGGGACCACCTCAGCAGACCTGGCTTCAAAGAGTATTCAAAAAATGTCACATACTTTTGAATGTCTGCTTTAGCCAGAGTGCCAGAAGGGTGGGGTTTGCAGTTGTTCTACTATTCTTTTGGTTCCGGAAGAATAGTCAAGCTCAATCAAGCCAGCAAAAGTATTATAAATTATTTTAAATAGTGTTTGAATCCAGGTGTGCTAACTAGGATGCAGGGGAGTGCCTCAGAGCTGAACTCACAGGGCAAAGCAATTACTTCAGACCTCCACATACCGTCCTCCTCATCGTCCCTACCTCTCTCCTCAACTCACCCAAATTAACCGCCGTATTTCGAGCCACTTGTTTAGCGGCCACAGATGTTTGCCGGAAACTGTATGAACAGGAACATAAATAGCAGCCTTAGAAGATGTCAGGAGGAGGGGAGGGGAGGGGAGGGAGGGGGGGAGGGAGGATGCAGCAGAGGAGGAGAGGAGAGAAGAGAAGAGGAGAGGAGAGGAGAGGAGGGGAGGGGGAGGGAGGGGAGGGAGGGAGGGGAGAGGGAGAGGAGAGGAGGGAGAGGAGGGAGAGGAGAGGAGAGGAGAGGAGAGGAGAGGAGAGGGAGAGGAGAGGAGAGGAGAGGAGAGGAGAGGAGAGGAGAGGAGAGGAGAGGAGAGGAGGATCATGAAGGGTTAGCTGATGTAGTAACTTTACTCTTTAGTATGGAGGGAGGAAACATGTCTCTGTTGTGAGATGAACAGTGGTGAGGGAGTAAGGAGGGAGGAAACATGCCACCACAGATGAACAGTGGTGAGGGAGTAAGGAGGGAGGAAACATGTCTCTGTGGTGAGATGAACAGTGGTGAGGGAGTAAGAGAAAAGGGAGGAGGATTTGGGAGGAGAAAGAGAGAGCAAGGGAGAGAAAGAGAGAGAGGGTATGGGCCAAGTCAGACAGAACACAGTCCTCTCCCTCCGTCCATCCTGTCGCTACTGGAGTCGATGCTGTCTGGAGCGGTGTGGTCAGGTCAGCGGTGGTGTGTGAGTGTGTGTGTGTGTGTGTGTGTGCGTGAAAGTGTGCGTATGTGTGTGTGTTGCATCTAGTCTGGTCAGCAGTGTGGCCGAGCGAGGGAGTCTGAATGCGGTGTGTCGGTGTGTGTGTGTGTGTGTGTGGATCATCTGCTCTGGTCTGGGAGGTGAAGTCTGGGTCTTAGCCCCCCCGGGCTTCTGTCCGTCCATCCAGCCCCCCAGTCCTCCAGTCCTCCAGCAACAGCTTGCTCAGGACATTGAGGGATAGCACCATGTCAGCTGATTGCTGTGTCACGAAGCTGCCGCTGCCTTCCTGCCTTCCACAGTTTGCAACTGGCAGAGAGGGAGAGCTCTGTCTGCTACCAGCTACAGTTTCCCAGCCGTAGAGCGCCAAGCCAGACAGACGCTGGGAGGAAGAGAGGAAGAGACACAGCTGAAAAAGTGAAAGTGAAGAGCGCTCCTCTTCTTTTCTACGGACTCTCGTAAATCCAAATGTGATTTTACTCGGTCATCTTCCCTCCATGTTCCTGGAAGGACTGCAAGGAGGAATATACGAACCAGAGAGAAACACTTGGATCTATGTTCTGGGTTGGAAGAGAGAGAATGTGGCATTTGCCCACAGTTTTTTTGACGGCGAAGAGGGCGATGCCAAATACATGGTGCCTTAAAGCAATCGCACTCTGTCCTACTAACAGACGATCCCTCTGGCTGGATGGCACAGAGTCTGTACCTGTCTGGTTGTAGACAAAATATCTCTACTCTTCCTCTCCTCCTGTCTTCATCTCTCCTCCTCTTTAGTCGTCCTCCTCGGGCCCGGCGTCCTGGCATCCTATCCTCTCACTTCGGCACTGGCTACACCACCACAGCACTGTTGCTACCACCCATCTGGCAAGTCCCTGCGACCATCACCATCACCGCCCTTTCCAGATGAGAGAATGAATGGCGAGCGGAGACAGAGTGCAGCAGAGCCCCAGACTTGCTGACCTAAATCAATCCCAGTCGTGTCTGGGTGGAGAGAGAGGCAGAGCAGACAGGCTTGGAGAGAGAGAGAGGGAGAGGGAGAGAGAGAGAGAGAGCGAGAGAGAGAGAGAGAGCGAGAGAGAGAGAGACAGAGAGACAGAGAGAGAGAGAGAGTGAGAGAGAGAGAGACTGGCATCAGTTCCTTGCCTTCACTTCACTTCACTTCGCTTCCAGTCCAGAAACCAGCATCTAGCAGCCAGCCAGCCATCGTTTGGAGAGTCCTGGGGATTGCAGCGCAGAGCGTCGAGACTCTCAGTCTGCAGCTTTTCAGTCAGCCATGAGAGAATACAGCAAATACAGAGAATACAGCAAATACAGAGAATACAGCAAATACAGAGAATAGAGCAAATACAGAGAATACAGCAAATACAGAGAATACAGCAAATACAGAGAATACAGCAAATACAGAGAATACAGCAAATACAGAGAATACAGCAAATACAGAGAATACAGCAAATACAACATTTTTTGGTACCAACTGCTTCTTTTTTCCCTTTTCATCATCTCTCTCTCTCTCTCTCTCTCTCTCTCTCTCTCTCTCTCTCTCTCTCTCTCTGTCTCCTGCTCTCTCTCTCTCTCTCCTGCTCTCTCTCTATCTCCCTCCCTCTATCCTTCTCTTCTAGCAGTTATCAATCACTCTTCCTCTGACTGCATTTCTTAGCCGGTCTGCAGTGAGCGCTGGTCTAATCTCTCCATCACTGGGGAGGAGGGAAGAGAGGGACTAGCACCAGCAAGCGCGTTATCTCCATCAGCCTCCATCAGCCTCCCTGAGCTAGGCTGAGCCACTGCTATGGGCTGAGCCACTGCTATGTTTACTGATCATGAAAAGCACGTGGTTACTTGCTGTGTAACTCTGACGATAGAGCTAAATGTGGAACAATCACAAATGTGTAGTTCTGTCTATGCTCTTCAAGAGGTGACGATATTAAAACCAAATAACCATCCCTTGAAAACGGCACGTAGTTGTCAATGGTTTTAACGGAGCTGGGGTCTCATTGCCCCCCAGCACCAAATTGAAAGCTCTGCACGGTATTGTGACGTTTTACTGATAACGACAGATAGGCTGAGTCTCTGAAGGGAAGCAGCAGCTGGTTGGCTAGCTGGCTATGTGGGTGTGTCTAAGGAAGAGAGGCAGCAGCTGGTTGGCTGGCTGGCTATGTGGGTGTGTCTAAGGAAGGCAAGCAGCAGCTGGTTGGCTGGCTGGCTATGTGGGTGTGTCTAAGGAAGAGAGGCTGCAGCTGGTTGGCTGGCTGGCTATGTGGGTGTGTCTAAGGAAGGGAAGCAGCAGCTGGTTGGCTGGCTGGCTATGTGGGTGTGTCTAAGGAAGAGAGGCAGCAGCTGGTTGGCTGGCTGGCTATGTGGATGTGTCTAAGGAAGGGAAGCAGCAGACAACAAAGGAAAGGAGTTACACAGCTTCATCTCCCGCTCCTCTCCTCCTCTCCTCTCTCTCCTCCTCTCCTCTCTCTCCTCTCTCTCCTCCCACGCTCCTCTCCTCCCCTGCTCATCTCCTCCTCTCCTCCTCTCCTCTCTCTCCTCCTCTCCTTTCTCTCCTCTCTCTCCTCCCACGCTCCTCTCCTCCCCCGCACATCTCCTCCTCTCCTCCTCTCCTCCTCTCCTCCTCTCCTCTCTCTCCTCCTCTCCTCTCTCTCCTCTCTCTCCTCCCCGCTCATCTCCTCCTCTCCTCTCTCTCCTCCTCTCCCTCCTCTCCTCTCTCTCCTCCTCTCCTCTCTCTCCCCCTCTCTCTCTCTCCTCCCCCCGCTCATCTCCTCCTCTCCTCCTCTCCTCTCTCTCCTCCTCCTCTCCTCTCTCTCCTCTCTCCTCCCCCGCATCTCCTCCTCTCCTCTCTCTCCTCCTCTCCTCCTCTCCTCCTATCCTCTCTCTCCTCCTCTCCACTCTCTCCTCCCCCGCTCATCTCCTCCTCTCCTCTCTCTCCTCCTCTCCTCTCTCTCCTCCTCTCCTACTCCTCCTGTTTCTGGGGTTGTGCCAGCGGCAGGCAGGGTGGCTGGATACATGCATACTCAGGCTCTCTCATGTGTCTTGTTAATGTTATTTTCCATTCATCTCTCTCTCTCTCTCTTTCCCTCCCTCCCCCCTCTCTCTTTCTCTCTCTCTCCCTCTCTCACAGGCTGGGCATACTCAGGCTCTCTCATGTGTCTTGTTAATGTTATTTTCCCCTCATCTCTCTCTCTCTCTCTCTCTCTTTCCCTCCCCCCTCTCTCTTTCTCTCTCTCTCTCCCTCTCTCACAGGCTGGCCTGTAAAACGGATGGTTGATATCCAGAGAGAGAGAACCGTATTTCGCTTCCTGACAGTTTCAAACACTTTGGGCTGATAAAGCAGAGCAGCGACCCAGGGGGAGGGAGAGCGAGAGAGAGAGAGGCGTCCAGACTTGAAAGGAAGATTACAATTGAAGGAACATACATGGGTAATAAAACGAGGCATCGGAGCAAAATGTCAGGAAAAATCAGGCTTTGGAAAAATAATTTACCCTCTGACATTAAACTTTCATATTATCTTCACCTACCTCTCATATCATCTCCACCTACCCTTCATATTATCTCCACCTACCCCTCATATTATCTCCATCTACCCCTCATATTATCTCCACCTATCCCTCATATTATCTTCACCTACCCCTCATATTATCTCAACCTACCCCTCATATTATCTTCACCTACCTCTCATATTATCTTCACCTACCCCTCATATAATCTCCACCTACCCTTAATATTATTTTCACCTACCCCTCATATTATCTCCACCTACCCCTCATATTATTTTTACCTACCCCTCATATTATTTTCACCAACCCCTCATATTATCTCCACCTACCCTTCATATTATCTTCACCTACCCTTCATATTATCTCCACCTACCCCTCATATTATCTTCACCTACCTCCTCATATTATCTCCACCTACCCATCATATTATTCTCACCAACCCCTCATATTATTTTCACCTACCCCTCATATTAGCTTCACCTACCCCATCATATTATCTCCACCTACCCCTCATATTATTTTTCACCTACCCTTCATATTATCTTTACCTACCCTTCATATTATCTTCACCTACCCCTCATATTATTTTCACCTACCCCTCATATGATCTCCACCTACCCTTCATATTATCTTTACCTACCCTTCATATTATTTTCACCTACCCCTCATATTATTTTCACCTACCCCTCATAATATCTCCACCTACCCCTCATATTATCTTCACCTACCCTTCATATTATCTTCACCTACCCCTCATATTATCTTCACCTACCCTTCATATTATCTTCACCTACCCCTCATATTATCTTCACCTACCCTTCATATTATCTTCACCTACCCCTCATATTATCTTCACCTACCCTTCATATTATCTCCACCTACCCCTCATATTATTTTCACCTACCCCTCATATTATATTCAGCTACCCCTCATATTATCTTCACCTACCCCTCATATTATCTTCACCTACCCCTCATATTATCTTCACCTACCCCTCATATTATCTACCCCTCATATTATCTTCACCTACCCCTCATATTATCTTCACCTACCCCTCATATTATCTACCCCTCATATTATCTTCACCTACCCTTCATATTATCTCCACCTACCCCTCATATTATCTTCACCTACCCCTCATATTATCTTCACCTACCCCTCATATTATCTTCACCTACCCCTCATATTATATTCAGCTACCCCTCATATTATCTTCACCTACCCCTCATATTATCTACCCCACATATTATCTTCACCTACCCCTCATATTATCTTCACCTACCCCTCATATTATCTTCACCTACCCCTCATATTATCTTCACCTACCCTTCATATTATCTCCACCTACCCCTCATATTATCTCCACCTACCCTTCATATTATCTTTACCTACCCTTCATATTATTTTCACCTACCCCTCATATTATTTTCACCTACCCCTCATAATATATCCACCTACCCCTCATATTATCTTCACCTACCCTTCATATTATCTTTACCTACCCCTCATATTATCTCCACCTACCCTTCATATTATCTCCACCTACCTCCTCATATTATCTTCACCTACCCCTCATATTATCTCCATCTACCCTTCATATTTTCTCCACCTACCCTAAATATTATCTCCACCTACCCCTCATATTATATTCACCTACCCCTCATATTATTTTCACCTACCCCTCATATTATCTTCACCTACCCTTCATATTATCTTTACCTACCCTTCATATTATCTTCACCTACCCCTCATATTATTTTCACCTACCCCTCATATTATATTCAGCTACCCCTCATATTATCTTCACCTACCCCTCATATTATCTACCCCTCATATTATCTTCACCTACCCTTCATATTATCTTCACCTACCCCTCATATTATCTTCACCTACCCCTCATATTATCTACCCCTCATATTATCTTCACCTACCCTTCATATTATCTTCACCTACCCCTCATATTATCTTCACCTACCCCTCATATTATCTACCCCTCATATTATCTTCATCTACCCCTCATATTTTCTCCACCTACCCTAAATATTATCTTCACCTACCCCTCATATTATCTTCAACTACCCTTCATATTATCTTCACCTACCCCTCATATTATTTTTACCTACCCCTCATATTATCTCCACCTACCCCTCATATTATCTTCACCTACCCTTCATTTTATTTTCACCTAACCCTCATATTATCTTCACTTACCCCTCATATTGTCACGAACAGAAGAGGACCCAAGAGCGCAAGTTCAAATTCAGAGTTCTTTATTCAAGGTTACAGGCGGGAAGAGGAGTCCCAGGGGTGTCAGGGGTCTTTCAGGGTCCTCCTGTGGGTACCTGTGCTCCGGGGGTCACCAAATGTCCGGGGGTGTCCAGTCCAAGTGCTTAGTGTGTGTGTTCCCCAGTGATGGAGCGGCGTATCGGGCTGAGGGTGGTGAAACGTCTGGGCACGCTCATCTGGTGGTCGGAGACCTGGGGGAACACACACACACAACAGCAATATGAATGGCAGGCAGAAGTACAGATCAGGGCTGGGCAAATATCGTGGTGAGAGACAGAAGGCAGAAACGAGTTACCGGAGGGGCTGAAGATCGGAGAGTAGTCGAGGTCCAGAAGGCAGGTTGGGATAGACGGGGCAGTAGAACAAGGAGGCAGTCAAGAAAGGATCGGTATCACAAACAGGAGTCAGAGCGCAGACAGGCAGGTTACTGGTCCGGGTTTGAAGACGATCTGACAGGGCTTGGCTGAAAACCAGGGCTTGATATACTGGGAGAGGTAGTGGGGAAATGCAGTTCAGCTGGCAGAGTAATTAGAACAGAGTGAGGCAAGGTGAGGATGGTGAGTGGGAAATGCAGTGCAGCTGGCCAGGTAACAAGAGCAGAGCAGGGCAGGTGGAGCTAGTTAGGCTGAGTAGAGAGAGGGAGGTGAGCAGAGTGGAAGATAATTGAATGCAATTAATGTTGCTACCAGGGAGAGAGAGTGCTCATGACAGGACCCCCCTCCAAGGGACGGCCCCAGAAGTCCCAAGAACAACATCATGCCGGGAGGGTGGAGGGGAGCAGGCGGCGGGTCAGAACTCCTCCGAGCGGTCCGAGTGAATCTCCTCATCCTCAGAAGGAGCTGGAGGGTCACGGTCGGGAGACAGGACAGGCACTGAGACAGGAGCAGGGCGGGCCGGACGGCTAGGAACCCTCTTGGGACGACCCTCACGGATTGCAGGCTGATCAGGATGTAGTCGGTGGAAGTCAGTGATAAGGGTCCGGTCCACTATCCTCCTGGCCGGGATCCAGGTCCTCTCCTCTGGACCATATCCCTCCCAATCAACGAGGTACTGGAGACCCCTACCCCTTCGCCTAGAGCGGAGCAGCCGCCGGACGGTGAAGACAGGACCGCCATCTACGAGGCGCGGAGGAGGTGGCGCCGGAGCTGCAGGGACCAGGGGACTTTCATGGACCGGCTTGACCTTGGAGACGTGGAAGGTGGGGTGGACCCGCATGGAAGCGGCAACTGAAGTCGGACCGCCGTTGGACTGATGACTTTCTGCACAGGAAAAGGACCAATGAAGCGAGGGGCCAGCTTCGTGATACAACCCGCAGCGGCAGATCCCGGGCAGACAGCCAGACCTTCTGACCAACCCGGTAAGTAGGTGCTGGGGTCCTCCGTCGGTTGGCACCGACGGCGTAGCTGGTTCCAGACTTCAGGAGCACAGTGCGAGCCTGGGCCCAAGTGCGGCGGCAGCGGCGGGCATACGCAAGAGCAGACGGACAGGTGGCATCCGCCTCCTGGCTGGCAAACAGTGGAGGTTGATACCCGTAGACACACTGAAAGGGGGAGAGCCCGGTGGAGGAACTGGTGAGTGAATTATGGGCATATTCCACCCAGAGCAGGTGTTGAGCCCAGGCCCGGGGATTTTGGGAAGCCACACACCTCAGTGCCTTCTCCAGCTCCTGGTTCATGCGTTCAGTCTGGCCGTTTGACTGCGGGTGGAATCCAGACGATAGGCTGGCGGTGGCCCCAAGGAGATGACAGAACTCCTTCCAAAAGGTTGCTGAGAATTGCGGGCCCCGGTCTGACACTATATCCTGGGGTAGGCCATGGATACGAAACACATGTTCCAGGACCACCTGGGAGGTCTCTTTAGCAGAGGGTAGTTTGGGAAGGGGCACGAAGTGGGTCATCTTACTAAAGCGGTCAACAATGGTAAGGATGACTGTGTGTCCGTCAGAGGGCGGAAGGCCCGTAACAAAGTCCAGTGAAACGTGGGACCAGGGCCTCTTGGGTATGAGTAGGGGGTTGCAGCAACCCAGCAGGAGGCTGGTTGGGAGTCTTGTTTCGGTTACAAGTGGGACAAGCTCGGATGAATTCTCGGACATCCCGTCTCATCCCCGCCACCAGAACCGCTGGCGGACCAGATGAAGGGTGCAGTGATGCCGGGATGACAGGCCAGACGGGATTCGTGCCCCCACTGAATCACAGGTGACCTGAGATTTGCTGGAACAAACAGACGGTTGGGGCGCTGGTGCTTGGACCTGGCTGGTCCCGAAGAGCCTCCATGACCTGCTTTCGATCTCCCAGGTGAGGGGCCGCTACGACCAAGTGGCTGGGAAGAATGGGAGCTGTCATGGCGGTGGTCTCGTCCTTCTGAAACATCCGGGGAAAGAGCATCAGGTTTGATGTTGCGAGATCCCGGGCGGTAGGAGAGCGTGAAATTGAAGCGCGTAAAGAACAGAGACCACCGCTGTTGACGGGAGTTCAGCCTCCTGGCTGTTTGGATATACTCCAGGTTCTTGTGGTCTGTCCACACTACGAATGGTTCCTTTGACCCCTCTAACCAGTGCCGCCATTCTTCAAGGGCGAGCTTGACAGCCAACAGCTCGCGGTTCCCAATGTCGTAGTTGCATTCGGCAGGGGTTAGCCGACGGGAGTAGAAGGCACAGGGGTGCATCTTGCCATCCTCAGCTGCTCTTTGAGAAAGCACTGCACCCACTCCCACGTCCGAAGCATCTACCTCCACCACAAACTGCCTTGCTGCATCTGGCATCTGGAGGATGGGAGCAGAAGTGAAACATGTCTTGAGGATATTGAAGGCCTTATCAGCAGCTGATGTCCATTGGTACGGTTGTTTAGTGCTGGTTAGCGCCGTGAGGGGTGCAGCCACTGTGCTATAGTTTCTGATGAATCTCCTATAAAAGTTGGCAAAGCCCAGGAACTGTTGCAACTTCTTCCGAGACTCAGGAACTGGCCAGGAAGTGACAGCCGACACCTTCGTGAGATCCATCTGAATGCTGCCCTCGGTCACCACATACCCCAGGAATGAAACGGTCTTGGCATGGAACTCGCACTTCTCTGCCTTCACGAAAAGAGAGTTCTCCAGCAGGCGGCGCAGGACCAACCGGACGTGGTGCGTGTGTTCTGACAGAGTCTTTGAGAATATTAAAATATCGTCAAGGTACACAAATACGAACGTATTTAGCATGTCCCTGAGGATATCATTCACTAGGGCTTGAAAAACTGCTGGGGCATTGGTGAGGCCGAAGGGCATGACGAGATATTCATAGTGGCCGGTTGGTGTGTTGAACGCTGTCTTCCATTCGTCTCCCTCCCTCATCCGCACCAGATGGTAGGCATTGCGAAGGTCCAGCTTAGTGAATACAGTGGCTCCCTGCAGCAGTTCGAAGGCAGACGAAAGTAAGGGCAGTGGGTAGCGATTCTTAACCGTGATGTCGTTCAGACCCCGGTAATCTATGCATGGACGAAGAGAACCGTCCTTCTTGCCGACAAAGAAGAATCCCGCTCCTGCGGGGAAGACGACGGTCTAATTATCCCCGGGAGGCAAGAGAGTCATTAATGTAGTCCTCCATGGCCTTTCTTTCCGGGGCTGACAGTGAATACAGACGACCCTTGGGAGGTGCTGTGCCAGGCAGGAGATCAATCGCGCAGTCATAGGGTCTGTGTGGGGGTAGAGATGTCGCCTTGGATTTGTTGAACACCTCTTTCAGGCTGTGGTAACAGGCCGGAACATTGGATATGTCGGAGGTAGCGCTAGATCCTTCCCGGTGAACGGGCAGGGTGGCCCCCCTTAAACAGGTCTGGTGACAACTCCTTCCCCCACTCACGGACTGTTCCTGTCTCCCAGTCGATGTGGGGGTTGTGCTGGAGGAGCCACGGGTATCCAAGAATGAGTGGTTGGCCAGGTGAGTGTAGGAGGTGAAACTGGATGGACTCCCTGGTGGTTTCCTGACAGCAGGATTGTCACAGGGGCGGAGATATGAGTGACAGTGCCAAGATGATGCCCATCCAGGGCTCGTGCAGGAATGGGTTGTGTCAGTTGATGATGGTTCACGCCCAGTTGCTGTGCAAGCTCAGGGTCCATGATGTTTGCTTCGGCTCCGGAATCCACAAGGGCGGCCAATGTATGAGTCTTGTCAGAAAGCTGAAGGCGGAGATGAAGCAGGGTCTTTCGGATGGAGGGAGACTGAAGGCTTGTTGAGCTCACCCGGATCTCCCCTACACCTGGTGAGCTGCGGCTTTTGCCGGACAAGTAGCGACACGGTGATTCTCGCCACCACAGTAGAGGCAAAGGTTGGAGCTTAGACGGCGCCGACGCTCCTCGGGAGTCAGAGAGGCACGGCCAATCTCCATGGGCTCAGGCTGATTGAGTTGGCTATGGGACTTGACAGGCAGGGGCTGGACAGAAGCGGTATCGACCCGGAGTACGGATGGCAGGTTGACTGAGACGGCCCTTCTCCCTCCTCCGGGTCTGTATACGGCGGTCAATGCGAACGGCAAGGTCAATGGCGGCATCAAGCGTTGAGGGCGGGTCATGGGAAACAAGCTCGTCCTTGATATAGTCCGCCAGGCTATGGAGGAAGGCTTGCACCAGTGCCTCTGGGTTAAACGAGCTTTGACTGGCCAGGGTACGAAAGTCAATGGAGAAGTCTGCCACTGTCCGATTGCCCTGACGGATGGTGAGCAGAGCTTGTGGCCTCCGGCTGTTGGCGAGCCTAGGTCAAAGACCTTTAACATCTCCTCCTCAAAGGCACTGAAGGAGGCACAGGCTGGGGTTTGCCGGTCGAATTCCGCCGTTCCCCACAACCGAGCTCGACCGGTGAGATGTGTGATGACATACCCCACCTTGGCTCCCTCTGTTGAGAAAGTCCTGGGCTGTAGTGCAAACTGGATTCGGCAGCTGCTCAAGAATGGTCTTACTTGCTTCTGGTTGCCATCAAAACGTTCCGGGTTCCCAATCCTTGGTTCAGGAGCGTGGGGATCTGGTGGCAGCACTGCCGGGCCTGCAGCATTGGGACCTCCAGCGGAGGGATGAAGGAGTATCGGTGGTACAGGAACAAAAGGACCAGGGGGGGTGCAGGTGGAGTAGCCGGGCTTGAGAGTAGTTGCAGGGCTTGGGCTAGCTGTTGTTGCTGCAGTTGGAACTGTTGTTGCTGCTGGTTGAATAGCTGGAGAAGGGGAGCGATGTCGCCAGCCATCCGATTTATGTCTCCCTCAGAGCGTTCCAGTCGCTGTAGGGCAGTCCTCTCTGGCTCTTCCTCCATCGTGGTCAGGGGAGTGCGCTGGGTCCATGATGGTCAGATCGTTCTGTCACGAACAGAAGAGGACCCAAGAGCGCAAGTTCAAATTCAGAGTTCTTTATTCAAGGTTACAGGCGGGAAGAGGAGTCCCAGGGGTGTCAGGGGTCTTTCAGGGTCCTCCTGTGGGTACCTGTGCTCGGGGGTCACCAAATGTCCGGGGGTGTCCAGTCCAAGTGCTTAGTGTGTGTGTTCCCCAGTGATGGAGCGGCGTATCGGGCTGAGGGTGGTGAAAGCGTCTGGGCACGCTCATCTGGTGGTCGGGAGACCTGGGGGAACACACACACACAACAGCAATATGAATGGCAGGCAGAAGTACAGATCAGGGCTGGGCAAATATCGTGGTGAGAGACAGAAGGCAGAAACGAGTTACCGGAGGGGCTGAAGATCGGAGAGTAGTCGAGGTCCAGAAGGCAGGTTGGGATAGACGGGGCAGTAGAACAAGGAGGCAGTCAAGAAAGGATCGGTATCACAAACAGGAGTCAGAGCGCAGACAGGCAGGTTACTGGTCGGGTTTGAAGACGATCTGACAGGGCTTGGCTGAAAACCAGGGCTTGATATACTGGGAGAGGTAGTGGGGAAATGCAGTTCAGCTGGCAGAGTAATTAGAACAGAGTGAGGCAAGGTGAGGATGGTGAGTGGGAAATGCAGTGCAGCTGGCCAGGTAACAAGAGCAGAGCAGGGCAGGTGGAGCTAGTTAGGCTGAGTAGAGAGAGGGAGGTGAGCAGAGTGGAAGATAATTGAATGCAATTAATGTTGCTACCAGGGAGAGAGAGTGCTCATGACACATATATAACTTCACCTACCCCATCATATTATCTCCACCTACCCCTCATATTATCTTCACCTACCCTTCATATTATCTTTACCTACCCTTCATATTATCTTCACCTACCCCTCATATTATTTTCACCTACCCCTCATATTATATTCAGCTACCCCTCATATTATCTTCACCTACCCCTCATATTTTCTACCCCTCATATTATATTCACCCACCCCTCATATTATCTTCACCTACCCTTCATATTATCTTCACCTACCCCTCATATTAACTTCACCTACCCCTCATATTATCTTCACCTACCCCTCATATTATATTCACCTACCCCTCATATTATCTTCACCTACCCTTCATATTATCTTCACCTACCCCTCATATTATCTTCACCTACCCCTTCATATTATCTTCACCTACCCCTCATATTATCTTCACCTACCCCTCATATTAACTTCACCTACCCCTCATATTATCTTCACCTACCCATCATATTAACTTCACCTACCCCTCATATTATCTTCACCTACCCCTCATATTATCTTCACCTACCCCTCATATTATCTTCACCTACCCCTCCAATTATCTTCACCTACCCTTCGTATTATCTTCACCTACCCCTCATATTATTTTCACCTACCCCTCATATTATCTTCACCTACCCCTCATATTAACTTCACCTACCCCTCATATTATCTTCACCTACCCCTCATATTATCTTCACCTACCCCTCATATTATCTTCACCTACATCTCATATTATCTTCACCTACCCCTCTTATTATCTTCACCTACCCTTCATATTATCTCCACCTACCCCTCATATTATCTTCACCTACCCTTCATATTATCTCCACCTACCCCTCATATTATCTTCACCTACCCCTCATATTATCTTCACCTACCCCTCCAATTATCTTCACCTACCCTTCGTATTATCTTCACCTACCCCTCATATTATCTCCACCTACCCCTCATATTATCTTCACCTACCCCTCATATTATCTTCACCTACATCTCATATTATCTTCACCTACCCCTCATATTATCTTCACCTACCCCTCATATATTTTCACCTACATCTCATAATATCTTCATCTACCCCTCAAATTATCTTCACCTACCCCTCATATTATCTCCACCTACCCCTCATATTATCTTCACCTACCCCTCATATTAAGCCGCATTCATTTCTTAGGCTGCTCCACATATTAATTAGCATTTATTCTACAGGTTTTCAGTTTTCAGGTGTTAGTATTGACATCAGTGAATGGTACCAGTTATCCTCCTCCCATCTCCCTCCATCTTTAAATGAGCGTTGCTATGTTCCCATCATATTCTCATTGGTTCAGAAGGGATCAAACCGGCTGTGTGTGTGTGTGTGTGTGTTTGTGCGTGTGCGTACGTGCCTGCGTTTATTTCAAATGAGCGCTGTTAGGTTTGCTTTGCTTTAACTTGGTCAGGTCGCAGTTGTAAATGAGAACATGTTCTCAACTGGCTTACCTGGTTAAATAAAGGTTAAATAAAAAATAAATTTAAAAAAAAGGGTTCCCATCACATTCTCATTGGTTTGATCGATCTCTTCATTTTAAACTGGAATTCCTCTCCATAATGGATCGTTTATTTACTTGCCTCTCTCACCTCAGAGGAGGAGCACTGATCTAGGATCAGCGTTGCCTTTTAGATCACAATGAATCTGATCGTTATGGACAGGGAAGATCCTAGATCAGGACTCCTACTCCGAGATGCTTGATAAATACAGGCCCAGCAGAGGTTAACTTCATTGTACTGATTCTTATGAATGTTCAGAATGTACATACTAGCTACCTCAATACCCGCTGGCTTAAAGCTGAAATCCTTAGTTGCTACATCCATTTTCGGACTTATAAATTAACGATATAAAGTATTGATATAATTATTTAACAATATATATTTATATCATCAGAACCCAAAATACAAGCTTGTTTTTACTCCAATGTTAGTAAACAATGTAAATGTAAAAAATAAAAAAATAAAATGATAGTGTCAAAACATGGTTAAAACTATCATGTTGATATAATGGATGGTCAGTCCTTGCATCCAAAGCTCTGTCTATGGATTTGAGAGTGGTTGCATTTCTCCAGGCCAGATCCCTCAGTTGTTTAAAAAAAAAAACAGATAAGAATAGGTTTTATTTTCATGTCAAGAATTCTTATGTAGACGCGCCCCATTTGACCACGTCACATGTTCTATTTATACTAATCAATCAATCGATTGAGTGTTTCAATCTAAATAAAGATCACATCGATTTGAACATTTTGATATGAAATATTAAAATGATTATATAGGTTTCTAATTCAAAAGAGAGATTCACCATGTTACATTTTGTAACATCTAGGAACTTGTTAGATCTGTGTTTTTAATCTGGGTTGTGATAATCATAATATACTAGACCCACCTAGCTGTATGTTTTTAATCTGGGTTGTGATAATCATATAATATACTAGACCCACCTAGCTGTATGTTTTTAATCTGGGTTGTGATAATCATATAATATACTAGACCCACCTAGCTGTATGTTTTTAATCTGGGTTGTGATAATCATAATATACTAGACCCACCTAGCTGTATGTTTTTAATCTGGGTTGTGATAATCATAATATACTAGACCCACCTAGCTGTATGTTTTTAATCTGGGTTGTGATAATCATAATATACTAGACCCACCTAGCTGTATGTTTTTAATCTGGGTTGTGATAATCATAATATACTAGACCCACCTAGCTGTATGTTTTTAATCTGGGTTGTGATAATCATAATATACTAGACCCACCTAGCTGTATGTTTTTAATCTGGGTTGTGATAATCATAATATACTAGACCCACCTAGCTGTATGTTTTTAATCTGGGTTGTGATAATCATAATATACTAGACCCACCTAGCTGTATGTTTTTAATCTGGGTTGTGATAATCATAATATACTAGACCCACCTAGCTGTATGTTTTTAATCTGGGTTGTGATAATCATAATATACTAGACCCACCTAGCTGTATGTTTTTAATCTGGGTTGTGATAATCATATAATATACTAGACACACCTAGCTGTATGTTTTTAATCTGGGTTGTGATAATCATAATATACTAGACCCACCTAGCTGTATGTTTTTAATCTGGGTTGTGATAATCATAATATACTAGACCCACCTAGCTGTATGTTTTTAATCTGGGTTGTGATAATCATAATATACTAGACCCACCTAGCTCTATGTTTTTAATCTGGGTTGTGATAATCATAATATACTAGACCCACCTAGCTCTATGTTTTTAATCTGGGTTGTGATAATCATAATATACTAGACCCACCTAGCTGTATGTTTTTAATCTGGGTTGTGATAATCATAATATACTAGACCCACCTAGCTGTATGTTTTTAATCTGGGTTGTGATAATCATAATATACTAGACCCACCTAGCTGTATGTTTTTAATCTGGGTTGTGATAATCATATAATATACTAGACCCACCTAGCTGTATGTTTTTAATCTGGGTTGTGATAATCATATAATATACTAGACCCACCTAGCTGTATGTTTTTAATCTGGGTTGTGATAATCATAATATACTAGACCCACCCTAGCTGTATGTTTTTAATCTGGGTTGTGATAATCATATAATATACTAGACCCACCTAGCTGTATGTTTTTAATCTGGGTTGTGATAATCATAATATACTAGACCCACCTAGCTGTATGTTTTAATCTGGGTTGTGATAATCATATAATATACTAGACCCACCTAGCTGTATGTTTTTAATCTGGGTTGTGATAATCATATAATATACTAGACCCACCTAGCTGTATGTTTTTAATCTGGGTTGTGATAATCATAATATACTAGACCCACCTAGCTGTATGTTTTTAATCTGGGTTGTGATAATCATATAATATACTAGACCCACCTAGCTGTATGTTTTTAATCTGGGTTGTGATAATCATAATATACTAGACCCACCTAGCTGTATGTTTTTAATCTGGGTTGTGATAATCATAATATACTAGACCCACCTAGCTGTATGTTTTTAATCTGGGTTGTGATAATCATAATATACTAGACCCACCTAGCTGTATGTTTTTAATCTGGGTTGTGATAATCATAATATACTAGACCCACCTAGCTGTATGTTTTTAATCTGGGTTGTGATAATCATAATATACTAGACCCACCTAGCTATATGTTTTTAATCTGGGTTGTGATAATCATAATATACTAGACCCACCTAGCTGTATGTTTTTAATCTGGGTTGTGATAATCATAATATACTAGACCCACCTAGCTGTATGTTTTTAATCTGGGTTGTGATAATCATAATATACTAGACCCACCTAGCTGTATGTTTTTAATCTGGGTTGTGATAATCATAATATACTAGACCCACCTAGCTGTATGTTTTTAATCTGGGTTGTGATAATCATAATATACTAGACCCACCTAGCTGTATGTTTTTAATCTGGGTTGCTGATAATCATATAATATACTAGACCCACCTAGCTGTATGTTTTTAATCTGGGTTGTGATAATCATAATATACTAGACCCACCTAGCTGTATGTTTTTAATCTGGGTTGTGATAATCATATAATATACTAGACCCACCTAGCTGTATGTTTTTAATCTGGGTTGTGATAATCATATAATATACTAGACCCACCTAGCTGTATGTTTTTAATCTGGGTTGTGATAATCATAATATACTAGACCCACCTAGCTGTATGTTTTTAATCTGGGTTGTGATAATCATATAATATACTAGACCCACCTAGCTGTATGTTTTTAATCTGGGTTGTGATAATCATAATATACTAGACCCACCTAGCTGTATGTTTTTAATCTGAGTTGTGATAACCCCACCACGGTCATTACTTCCTGTGTTTGTTGTTATTGAGTCTGACTCGGTTTCAGAAGGGAAACACACCCTATTCTATTCTGCTGTGTGTGTGTGTGTGTGTGTGTATGTTCGCACGTGTATGCATGTGTGTGTGCACGTGTCTCAGAAGCAAAACAAACCTTGTGTGTCAGTGTTTCTTCTAATGTTACTCAACAGAACATCTGGGTCATTCTGACCAGACTCACTAGAAAAACCAGATCGCCACTTATTTCACTAACACTGACTCAGACCATTTTGTTCAGTGTACACACACACACACACACACACACACACACACACACACACACACACACACACACACACACACACACACACACACACACACACACACACACACACACAGAGACAACACAGAGACAACACAGAGACAACTCAGACAGAGACAACACAGACCTGACAGAGACAACACAGACCTGACAGAGACAACACAGACCTGACAGAGACAACTCAGACAGAGACAACACAGACCTGACAGAGACAACACAGACCTGACAGAGACAACTCAGACCTGACAGAGACAACTCAGACCTGACAGAGACAACACAGACCTGACAGAGACAACTCAGACCTGACAGAGACAACACAGACCTGACAGAGACAACACAGACAGAGACAACACAGACCTGACAGAGACAACTCAGACCTGACAGAGACAACACAGACCTGACAGAGACAACACAGACCTGACAGAGACAACTCAGACCTGACAGAGACAACACAGACCTGACAGAGACAACACAGACAGAGACAACACAGACCTGACAGAGACAACTCAGACCTGACAGAGACAACACAGACCTGACAGAAACAACACAGACCTGACAGAGACAACACAGACCTGACAGAGACAACACAGACCTGACAGAGACAACTCAGACCTGACAGAGACAACACAGACCTGACAGAGACAACACAGACAGAGACAACACAGACCTGACAGAGACAACTCAGACCTGACAGAGACAACACAGACCAGACAGAGACAACTCAGACCTGGCAGAGACAACACAGACCTGACAGAGACAACTCAGACCTGACAGAGACAACACAGACCTGACAGAGACAACACAGACCTGACAGAGACAACTCAGACCTGACAGAGACAACACAGACCTGACAGAGACAACACATACCTGACAGAGACAACACAGACCTGACAGAGACAACACAGACAGAGACAACACAGATCTGACAGAGACAACACAGACAGAGACAACACAGACCTGACAGAGACAACACAGACCTGACAGAGACAACACAGACAGAGACAACACAGACCTGACAAAGAAAACACACACAGACAGACACAACACAGACCTGACAGAGACAACACAGACCTGACAGAGACAACACAGACCTGACAGAGACAACACAGACAGAGACAACACAGACCTGACAGAGACAACTCAGACCTGACAGAGACAACACAGACCTGACAGAGACAACACAGACCTGACAGAGACAACACAGACCTGACAGAGACAACACAGACCTGACAGAGACAACTCAGACCTGACAGAGACAACACAGACCTGACAGAGACAACACAGACAGAGACAACACAGACCTGACAGAGACAACTCAGACCTGACAGAGACAACACAGACCAGACAGAGACAACTCAGACCTGGCAGAGACAACACAGACCTGACAGAGACAACTCAGACCTGACAGAGACAACACAGACCTGACAGAGACAACACAGACCTGACAGAGACAACTCAGACCTGACAGAGACAACACAGACCTGACAGAGACAACTCAGACCTGACAGAGACAACACAGACCTGACAGAGACAACACAGACCTGACAGAGACAACTCAGACCTGACAGAGACAACACAGACCTGACAGAGACAACACATACCTGACAGAGACAACACAGACCTGACAGAGACAACACAGACAGAGACAACACAGATCTGACAGAGACAACACAGACAGAGACAACACAGACCTGACAGAGACAACACAGACCTGACAGAGACAACACAGACAGAGACAACACAGACCTGACAAAGAAAACACACACAGACAGACACAACACAGACCTGACAGAGACAACACAGACCTGACAGAGACAACACAGACCTGACAGAGACAACACAGACCTGACAGAGACAACACAGACAGAGACAACACAGACCTGACAGAGACAACTCAGACCTGACAGAGACAACACAGACCTGACTGAGACAACACAGACCTGACAGAGACAACTCAGACCTGACAGAGACAACACAGACCTGACAGAGACAACACAGACAGAGACAACACAGACCTGACAGAGACAACACAGAACTGACAGAGACAACACAGACCTGACAGAGACAACTCAGACCTGACAGAGACAACACAGACCTGACTGAGACAACACAGACCTGACAGAGACAACTCAGACAGAGAGAACACAGACCTGACAGAGACAACACAGACAGAGACAACACAGACCTGACAGAGACAACACAGAACTGACAGAGACAACACAGACCTGACAGAGACAACACAGACAGACACAACACAGACCTGACAGAGACAACACATACCCGACAGAGACAACTCAGACCTGACAGAGACAACACAGACCTGACAGAGACAACACAGACCTGACAGAGACAACACAGACCTGACAGAGACAACACAGACAGACACAACACAGACCTGACAGAGACAACACAGACCTGACAGAGACAACACAGACCTGATAGAGACAACACAGACCTGACAGAGACAACACAGACCTGAGAGAGACAACACAGACCTGACAGACACAACACAGTCCTGAGAGAGACAACATAACATAGCTTGTTTGTCTTATAAAGTTGTGTTTATTGGATCCCTGAGTCTTCACAGATGTTTTCTCATGTTTTTGTACTTATGGTCCAAAGTAGTGCAGTGGTGTAGTAACTAGACGACTGCCACTGTGGAGGCCTTCAGCATCATACATTTCATTTAATCCATACTTTATTGCTAATCAACAATTTTTGATGGGAATTTGTATTAGTGCCATCGAAGTTATAGAAGAACCATCAAATTAGTTTTTTGATTACGTTTTTATTACATGCTTTTATTACATGCTGAAATTGGCAGCTAAAAGCTTCATTGCAGTATACAGCCACACCAGTAGAGTATAGTACAACAAGGAACACAGCCACACCAGCAGAGTATACTACAACAAGGAACACAGCCACACCAGTAGAGTATAGTACAACAAGGAACACAGCCACAACAGTAGAGTATAGTACAACAAGGAACACAGCCACAACAGCAGAGTATACTACAACAAGGAACACAGCCACACCAGTAGAGTATAGTACAACAAGGAACACAGCCACAACAGCAGAGTATAGTACAACAAGGAACACAGCCACACCAGTAGAGTATAGTACAACAAGGAACACAGCCACACCAGTAGAGTATAGTACAACAAGGAACACAGCCACAACAGCAGAGTATAGTACAACAAGGAACACAGCCACAACAGCAGAGTATAGTACAACAAGGAACACAGCCACACCAGTGGAGTATAGTACAACAAGGAACACAGCCACACCAGTGGAGTATAGTACAACAAGGAACACAGCCACACCAGTAGAGTATAGTACAACAAGGAACACAGCCACACCAGCAGAGTATACTACAACAAGGAACACAGCCACAACAGCAGAGTATAGTACAACAAGGAACACAGCCACACCAGTAGAGTATACTACAACAAGGAACACAGCCACAACAGCAGAGTATAGTACAACAAGGAACACAGCCACACCAGTAGAGTATAGTACAACAAGGAACACAGCCACAACAGCAGAGTATAGTACAACAAGGAACACAGCCACAACAGCAGAGTATAGTACAACAAGGAACACAGCCACAACAGCAGAGTATAAGGACATATAAAGTGAAACATCTTGACTATTTTATATGACTCAAGTTAGACAATGTGGGAAGTTGAGCAATCATCTCCTTCCGTGTGTGTGTGTGTGTATGAATCACCATTCTCCCTGCCTGCTTAATATGGCGTCTGCTTCTCGGTAAACACACACACACACACACACCAGGTGTCCTATCCTGTCCTGTCCTGTGACAGGTCCTCATTAGCTCAGAGATAACAACAACAGGTTGACACAAATGCCCTGGAGCTGCAAACAATGTGAACATCAACATGAACATGCTGATGCAGGCATGGACATGGACACACACGCACACACACACACTCACACACACACACACACACACGCACGCACGCACGCACGCACGCACGCACGCATCCACACACACACACACACACACACACACACACACACACACACACACACACACACACACACACACACACACACACACACACACACACACACACACACACACAGAAAGACGCAGGCACGGACACAGAACATGCTTCATTCTCCAGTTTCACCTACACCATTCTTATGCATACACACCATGTTTCTCTCCATACCTGCACTGCCATACATTCTGCACACAAGCATGTACACACCTTTCAGCTGTCTCTATGTAACCAGCCATACATCCTGCTGTCTATATATATAACCAGCCATACATCCTGCTGTCTCTATATAACCAGCCATACATCCTGCTGTCTCTATATAACCAGCCATACATCCTGACATCCTGCTGTCTCTATATAACCAGCCATACATCCTGACATCCTGCTGTCTCTATATAACCAGCCATACATCCTGACATCCTGCCATCTCTATATAACCAGCCATACATCCTGACATCCTGCTGTCTCTATATAACCAGCCATACATCCTGCTGTCTCTATATAACCAGCCATACATCCTGCTGTCTCTATATAACCAGCCATACATCCTGACATCCTGCCGTCTCTATATAACCAGCCATACATCCTGACATCCTGCTGTCTCTATATAACCAGCCATACATCCTGACATCCTGCCGTCTCTATATAACCAGCCATACATCCTGCCGTCTCTATATAACCAGCCATACATCCTGACATCCTGCTGTCTCTATATAACCAGCCATACATCCTGACATCCTGCTGTCTCTATGTAACCAGCCATACATCCTGCCGTCTCTATATAACCAGCCATACATCCTGCCGTCTCTATATAACCAGCCATACATCCTGACATCCTGCTGTCTCTATATAACCAGCCATACATCCTGACATCCTGCCGTCTCCATATAACCAGCCATACATCCTGACATCCTGCTGTCTCTATATAACCAGCCATACATCCTGCTGTCTCTATATAACCAGCCATACATCCTGACATCCTACTGTCTTTATATAACCAGCCATACATCCTGACATCCTGCCGTCTCTATATAACCAGCCATACATCCTGACATCCTGCTGTCTCTATATAACCAGCCATACAGCCTGACATCCTGCCGTCTCTATATAACCAGCCATACATCCTGACATCCTGCTGTCTCTATATAACCAGCCATACATCCTGCTGTCTCTATATAACCAGCCATACATCCTGACATCCTGCTGTCTCTATATAACCAGCCATACATCCTGACATCCTGCTGTCTCTATATAACCAGCCATACATCCTGCTGTCTCTATATAACCAGCCATACATCCTGCTGTCTCTATATAACCAGCCATACATCCTGCTGTCTCTATATAACCAGCCATACATCCTGCTGTCTCTATATAACCAGCCATACATCCTGACATCCTGCCGTCTCTATATAACCAGCCATACATCCTGACATCCTGCCGTCTCTATATAACCAGCCATACATCCTGCTGTCTCTATATAACCAGCCATACATCCTGACATCCTGCTGTCTCTATATAACCAGCCATACATCCTGACATCCTGCTGTCTCTATATAACCAGCCATACATCCTGACATCCTGCTGTCTCTATATAACCAGCCATACATCCTGACATCCTGCTGTCTCTATATAACCAGCCATACATCCTGACATCCTGCTATCTCTATATAACCAGCCATACATCCTGCTGTCGCTATATAACCAGCCATGCATCCTGCTGTCTCTATATAACCAGCCATACATCCTGCTGTCTCTATATAACCAGCCATACATCCTGCTGTCTCTATATAACCAGCCATACATCCTGACATCCTGCCGTCTCTATATAACCAGCCATACATCCTGACATCCTGCCGTCTCTATATAACCAGCCATACATCCTGACATCCTGCCGTCTCTATATAACCAGCCATACATCCTGCTGTCTCTATATAACCAGCCATACATCCTGACATCCTGCCGTCTCTATATAACCAGCCATACATCCTGACATCCTGCCATCTCTATATAACCAGCCATACATCCTGCTGTCTCTATATAACCAGCCATACATCCTGCTGTCTCTATATAACCAGCCATACATCCTGACATCCTGCCGTCTCTATATAACCAGCCATACATCCTGACATCCTGCTGTCTCTATATAACCAGCCATACATCCTGACATCCTGCTGTCTCTATATAACCAGCCATACATCCTGACATCCTGCTGTCTCTATATAACCAGCCATACATCCTGCTGTCTCTATATAACCAGCCATACATCCTGCTGTCTCTATATAACCAGCCATACATCCTGCTGTCTCTATATAACCAGCCATACATCCTGCTGTCTCTATATAACCAGCCATACATCCTGACATCCTGCCGTCTCTATATAACCAGCCATACAGCCTGACATCCTGCCGTCTCTATATAACCAGCCATACATCCTGACATCCTGCTGTCTCTATATAACCAGCCATACATCCTGACATCCTGCTGTCTCTATATAACCAGCCATACATCCTGACATCCTGCTGTCTCTATATAACCAGCCAAACATCCTGACATCCTGATGTCTCTATATAACCAGCCATACATCCTGACATCCTGCTGTCTCTATATAGCCAGCCATACATCATGACATCCTGCTGTCTCTATATAACCAGCCATACATCCTGCTGTCTCTATATAACCAGCCATACATCCTAACATCCTGCTGTCTCTATATAACCAGCCATACATCCTGACATCCTGCTGTCTCTATATAACCAGCCATACATCCTGCCGTCTCTATATAACCAGCCATACATCCTGACATCCTGCCGTCTCTATATAACCAGCCATACATCCTGACATCCTGCTGTCTCTATATAACCAGCCATACATCCTGACATCCTGCCGTCTCTATATAACCAGCCATACATCCTGCTGTCTCTATATAACCAGCCATACATCCTGACATCCTGCTGTCTCTATATAACCAGCCATACATCCTGACATCCTGCCGTCTCTATATAACCAGCCATACATCCTGACATCCTGCCGTCTCTATATAACCAGCCATACAGCCTGACATCCTGCCGTCTCTATATAACCAGCCATACATCCTGACATCCTGCCGTCTCTATATAACCAGCCATACATCCTGACATCCTGCCGTCTCTATATAACCAGCCATACATCCTGACATCCTGCTGTCTCTATATAACCAGCCATACATCCTGACATCCTGCTGTCTCTATATAACCAGCCATACATCCTGACATCCTGCTGTCTCTATATAACCAGCCATACATCCTGACATCCTGCTGTCTCTATATAACCAGCCATACATCCTGCCATCTCTATATAACCAGCCATACATCCTGACATCCTGCTGTCTCTATATAACCAGCCATACATCCTGACATCCTGCTGTCTCTATATAACCAGCCATACATCCTGCTGTCTCTATATAACCAGCCATACATCCTGACATCCTGCTGTCTCTATATAACCAGCCATACATCCTGACATCCTGCTGTCTCTATATAACCAGCCTTACATCCTGCTGTCTCTATATAACCAGCCATACATCCTGACACCCTGCTGTCTCTATATAACCAGCCATACATCCTGACATCCTGCTGTCCCAGATGGTATCATTATGACAACCATTTTTACTATGGACAGACTAAGAATAGAGACAGGGAGAGAGAGAGACAGGGAGAGAGAGAGTCAGGGAGAGAGACAAGGAGAGAGAGAGACAGGGAGAGAGACAAGGAGAGAGACAGGGAGAGAGACAGGAAGAGAGAGAGGGAGAGAGACAGGGAGAGAGACAGAGGGAGCGAGACAGCGAGAGAGACAGGGAGAGAGACAGGGAGAGAGAGAGAGGGAGAGAGAGACAGGGAGCGAGACAGCGAGAGAGACAGGGAGAGAGACAGGGAGAGAGGGAGGGAGAGAGACAGGGAGAGAGACAGAGGGAGCGAGACAGCGAGAGAGACAGGGAGAGAGACAGGGAGAGAGAGAGAGGGAGAGACAGGGAGCGAGACAGCGAGAGAGACAGGGAGAGAGACAGGGAGAGAGAGAGCGAGAGAGACAGAGGGAGCGAGACAGCGAGAGAGACAGGGAGAGAGACAGCAAGAGAGACAGGGAGAGAGACAGCGAGAGAGACAGAGGGAGCGAGACAGCGAGAGAGACAGGGAGAGAGACAGGGAGAGAGAGAGAGGGAGAGAGAGACAGGGAGCGAGACAGCGAGAGAGACAGGGAGAGAGAGATTGAGAAAGACAGGGAGAGAGAGACCGGGAGAGAGAGACAGGAAGAGAGACAGAGGGAAACACAGAGAGAAAGGGATCAAAGGAGACAGGGAGAGAGACAGGGAGAGAGACAGGGAGAGAGACAGAGGGAAACAGAGAGAGAAAGGGATCAGGGAGAGACAGGGAGAGTTTAGCGAAATGCTTGTGTTTCTAGCTCAGACAGTGCTGTAATATCTTACAAGTAATACCTAACAATTTCACAACATATACCCAATACACACAAATCTAAGTAAAGCAATTGAATTAAGAATATATACAGTATCTCACAAAAGTGAGTACACCCCTCACATTTTTGTAAATAATTCAGTATTTCTTTTCATGTGACAACACTGAAGAAATGACACTTTGCTGTCCTCTCAAAATAACTCAACACACAGCCATTAATGTCTAAACCGCTGGCAACAAAAGTGAGTACACCCCTAAATCTAAATGTCCAAATTGGGCCCAAAGTGTCAATATTTTGTGTGGCCACCATCATTTTCCAGCACTGCCTTAACCCTCTTGGGCATGGAGTTCACCAGAGCTTCACAGGTTGCCACTGGAGTCCTCTTCCACTCCTCCATGACGACATCACGGAGCTGGTGGATGTTAGAGACCTTGCACTCCTCCACCTTCCGTTTGAGGATGCCCCACAGATGCTCAATAGGGTTTAGGTCTGGAGACATGCTTGGCCAGTCCATCACCTTTACCCTCAGCTTCTTTAGCAAGGCAGTGGTCGTCTTGGAGGTGTGTTTGGGGTCGTTATCATGTTGGAATACTGCCCTGCGGCCCAGTCTCCGAAGGGAGGGGATCATGCTCTGCTTCAGTATATCACAGTACATGTTGGCATTCATGGTTCCCTCAATGAACTGTAGCTACCCAGTGACGGCAGCACTCATGCAGCCCCAGACCATGACACTCCCACCACCATGCTTGATTGTAGGCAAGACACACTTGTCTTTGTACTCCTCACCTGGTTGCCACCAAACATGCTTGACACCATCTGAACCAAATACGTTTATCTTGGTCTCATCAGACCACCGGACATGGTTCCAGTAATCCATGTCCTTAGTCTGCTTGTCTTCAGAAAACTGTTTGCAGGCTTTCTTGTGCATCATCTTTAGAAGAGGCTTCCTTCTGGGACGACAGCCATGCAGACCAATTTGATGCAGTGTGCGGCGTATGGTCTGAGCACTGACAGGCTGACCCCCCACCCCTTCAACCTCTGCAGCAATGCTGGCAGCACTCATACGTCTATTTCCCAAAGACAACCTCTGGATATGACGCTGAGCATGTGCACTCAACTTCTTTGGTCGACCATGGCGAGGCCTGTTCTGAGTGGAACCTGTCCTGTTAAACCGCTGTATGGTCTTGGCCACCGTGCTGCAGCTCAGTTTCAGGGTCTTGGCAATCTTCTTATAGCCCAGGCCATCTTTATGTAGAGCAACAATTCATTTTTTCAGATCCTCAGAGAGTTCTTTGCAATGAGGTGCCATGTTGAACTTCCAGTGACCAGTATGAGGGAGTGTGAGAGCGATGACACCAAATTTAACACACCTGCTCCCCATTCACACCTGAGACCTTGTTACACTAACTAGTAACATGACACCGGGGAGGGAAAATGGGTAATTGGGCCCAATTTGGAAATTTTCAATTTGGACATTCACACTTTTGTTGCCAGCGATTTAGACATTAATGGCTGTGTGTTGAGTTATTTTGAGGGGACAGCAAATGTACACTGTTATACAAGCTGTACACTCACTACTTTACATTGTAGCAAAGTGTCATTACTTCAGTGTTGTCACATGAAAAGATATACTCAAATATTTACAAAAATGTGAGGGGTGTACTCACTTTTGTGAGATACTGTAAATAAATGGACGAGCAGTGTCAGAGCGGCATACACTAAGATACAGTAGAATAGTATAGAATACAGTATATACATATGAGATGAGTAATGCAAGATACAGTATGTAAACATTATTAAAGTGACTAGTGTTCCATTTATTAAAGTGGCCAGTGATTTCTAATCTATGTATGTAGGCAGCAGCCTCTAATGTGCTAGTGAAGGCTATTTAACGTTCTGATGGCCTTGAGATAGAAGCTGTTTTTCAGTCTCTCGGTCCCAGCTTTCATGCACCTGTACTGACCTCGCCTTCTGGATGATAGCGGGGTGAACAGGCAGTGGCTCGGGTGGTTGTTGTCCTTGATCTTTTCGGCCTTCCTGTGACATTGGGTGCTGTAGGTGTCCTGGAGGGCTGGTAGTTTGCCCCCGGTGATGCGTTGGGCAGAACGCACCACCCTCTGGAGAGCCTGGCGGTTGCGGGCGGTGCAGTTGCCGTACCAGACGGTGATACAGCCCGACAAGATGCTCTCCGTTGTGCATCTGTAAAAGTTTGGGGGTGCTCCCTCTGCTGTTTCCTGAAGTCCACAATCATCTCCTTTGTTTTGTTGACGTTGAGTGAGAGGTTATTTTCCTGGCACCACACTCCCAGAGCCTTGACCTCCGTTCCTGTAGGCTGTCTCATCATTGTTGGTAATCAAGCGTACTACTGTTGTGTCGTCTGCAAACTTGATGATTGAGTTGGAGGCGTGCTTGGCCACGCAGTCATGGGTGAACAGGGAGTACAGGAGGGGGCTGAGCACGTACCCTTGTGGGGCCCCCAGTGTTGAGGATCAGCGAAGTGGAGGTTTTTTTTCCTATCTACACCACCTGTGTTCAGTTACCCTTTGCTTTCTTGGGTACAGGGACAATGGTGGCCATCTTGAAGCATGTGGGAACAGTAGACTGGGATAGGGAGAGATTGAATATGTCCGTAAACACACCAGCCAGCTGGTCTGCGCACGCTCTGAGGACACGGCTAGGGATGCCGTCTGGGCCGGCAGCCTTGCGAGGGTTAACATGCTTAAATGTCTTACTCACGTCAGCCACGGAGAAGGAGAGCCCACAGTCCTTGATAGCGGGCTGCGTCGGTGGCACTGTATTATCCTCAAAGAGGGCGAAGAAGGTGTTTAGCTTGTCCGGAAGCAAGACTTCGGTGTCCACGACGTGCCTGGTTTTCATTTTTTAGTCCATGATTGTCTGTAGACCCTGCCGCATACGTCTCGTGTCTGAGCCGTTGAATTGCGACTCGACTTTGTCCCTATACTGACGTTTTGCCTGTTTGATTGCCTTGCGGAGGGAATACCTACACTATTTGTATTCTGCCATATTCCTACTCACCTTGCCATGGTTAAATGCGGTGGTTCGCGCTTTCAGTTTTGCGCGAATGCTGCCATCAATCCACGGTTTCTGGTTAGGGTAGATTTTAATAGTCACAGTGGGTACAACATCTCCTAGACACTTCCTAATAAACTCAGTCACTGTATCAGAATATACGTCGATATTATTCTCTGAAGCTACCCGGAACAAATCCCAGTCCGCGTGATCAAAACAATCTTGAAGCGTGGATTCCGATTGGTCAGACCAGCGTTGAATAGTCCTTAGCACGGGTACTTCCTGTTTGAGTTTCTACCTATAGGAAGGGAGGAGCAAAATGGAGTCGTGGTCAGATTTGCCGAAAGGAGGGCAGGGGAGGGCCTCCGCGTGTGTATTTCCCACTGGAGGAGGAGGTGTTATGGTGTAGGGGTGCTTTGCTAGTGACACTGTCAGTGATTTATTTGGAATTCAAGGCACACTTAGCCAGCATGGCTACCACAGCATTCTGCAGCGACACGCCATCCCATCTGGTTTGGGTTTAGTGGGACTATCATTTGTTTTTCAACAGGACAATGACCCAACACACCTCCAGGCTGTGTAAGGGCTATTTGACCAAGAAGGAGAGTGATGGAGTGCTGAATCAGATGACCTGGCCTCCACAATCCCCCGACCTCAACCCAATTGAGATGGTTTGGGATGAGTCGGACCGCAGCGTGAAGGAAAAGCAGCCAACAAGTGCTCAGCATACGTGGGAACTCCTTCAAGACTGTTGGAAAAGCATTCCAGGTGAAGCTGGTTGAGAGAATGCCAAGAGTGTGCAAAGCTGTCATGAAGGCAAAGGGTGGCTATTTGAAGAATCTCAAATATAAAATATATTTAGATTTTTTGTAACACTTTTTATGTTACTACATGATTCCATATATGTTATTTCATAGTTTTGAGGTCTTCACTATTATTCTACAATGTAGAAAATAGTAAAAATAAAGAAAAACCCTTGAATGAGTAGGTGTTCTAAAACCTTTGACCGGTAGTGTATATCCTGTCTATTTATGACAGTAATGTACGCCAATTAATGCTCTTTCACTCATACCTCCCAGACAGTTTTACTAAACCCTTCAACGGATTCTTCCGTGTTAATTTTGAAATCTATCTATATAACACAATACACTGCAATAACCTTCACCCTCCCCACTACCGCACCTCACATAGTCAATTCTCTATCGGATACAGAGGTAACACACTCTGGAATTCTTATCTTCACATTGCCAAAACCTCATCAACCCTCAATAACTTCAAGCGAAGACTGGGGGTCAGCCTGATGAACCAAACTGCCCAATAATCCCCTCCATGAAGACTGGAGGTCAGCTTGATGAACCAAACTACCCAATAATACCCTCCATGAAGACTGGGGGTCAGCTTGATGAACCAAACTACCCAATAATCCCCTCCATGAAGACTGGAGGTCAGTTTGATGAACCAAACTACCCAATAATCCCCTCCATGAAGACTGGAGGTCAGCTTGATGAACCAAACTACCCAATAATCCCCTCCATGAAGACTGGGGGTCAACTTGATGAACCAAACTACCCAATAATCCCCTCCATGAAGACTGGGGGTCAGCCTGATGAACCAAACTACCCAATAATCCCCTCCATGAAGACTGGAGGTCAGCCTGATGAACCAAACTACCCAATAATCCCCTCCATGAAGACTGGAGGTCAGCCTGATGAACCAAACTACCCAATAATCCCCTCCATGAAGACTGGGGGTCAGCCTGATGAACCAAACTACCCAATAATCCCCTCCATGAAGACTGGAGGTCAGCTTGATGAACCAAACTACCCAATAATCCCCTCCATGAAGACTGGGGGTCAGCCTGATGAACCAAACTACCCAATAATCCCCTCCATGAAGACTGGGGGTCAGCCTGATGAACCAAACTACCCAATAATCCCCTCCATGAAGACTGGGGGTCAGCCTGATGAACCAAACTACCCAGTAATCCCCTCCATGAAGACTGGAGGTCAGCCTGATGAACCAAACTACCCAATAATCCCCTCCATGAAGACTGGAGGTCAGCCTGATGAACCAAACTACCCAATAATCCCCTCCATGAAGACTGGAGGTCAGCCTGATGAACCAAACTGCCTTATAATCCCCTCCATGAAGACTGGGGGTCAGCCTGATGAACCAAACTACCCAATAATCCCCTCCATGAAGACTGGGGGTCAGCCTGATGAACCAAACTACCCAATAATCCCCTCCATGAAGACTGGGGGTCAGCCTGATGAACCAAACTACCCAATAATCCCTTCCATGTAGCCTAACTCTCTCTCACACACACACACACATATTCAAACATGTTTTTTCTTGTATACTGAGTATATCATGTACATTATAATTAACTGATTTAACAAACTTTTTTTTTTGTACTTTGTACTTACCTGTTTTTATCTAGACAGTTTGGGATCAGGGTGAGACAGGGAGCAGGGAGAGGGAGAGACAGGGAGCAGGGAGAGGGAGAGACGTTTCTCCTTGGTGTATTCAACCAGAGATCACTATTTGACAGTCACTCTCAAAACCTGCAGGGTTGATCTTCAGAAGGGACTGCTGTTGGGACTCAGTGGTGAGGACAGAGAGAGGGAGGTGGAAGGAAGGACTGAAGAGGAGGACAGAGAGAGGGAGGTGGAGGGAAGGACTGAGGAGGAGGACAGAGAGAGGGAGGTGGAGGGAAGGACTGAGGAGGAGGACAGAGAGAGGGAGGTGGAGGGAAGGACTGAGGAGGAGGACAGAGAGAGGGAGGTGGAGGGAAGGACTGAGGAGGAGGACAGAGAGAGGGAGGTGGAGGGAAGGACTGAGGAGGAGGACAGAGAGAGGGAGGTGGAGGGAAGGACTGAGGAGGAGGACAGAGAGAGGGAGGTGGAGGGAAGGACTGAAGAGGAGGACAGAGAGAGGGAGGTGGAGGGAAGGACTGAGGAGGAGGACAGAGAGAGGGAGGTGGAGGGAAGGACTGAGGAGGAGGACAGAGAGAGGGAGGTGGAGGGAAGGACTGAGGAGGAGGACAGAGAGAGGGAGGTGGAGGGAAGGACTGAGGAGGAGGACAGAGAGAGGGAGGTGGAGGGAAGGACTGAGGAGGAGGACAGAGAGAGGGAGGTGGAGGGAAGGACTGAAGAGGAGGACAGAGAGAGGGAGGTGGAGGGAAGGACTGAGGAGGAGGACAGAGAGAGGGAGGTGGAGGGAAGGACTGAGGAGGAGGACAGAGAGAGGGAGGTGGAGGGAAGGACTGAGGAGGAGGACAGAGAGAGGGAGGTGGAGGGAAGGACTGAGGAGGAGGACATTCAGTTATGCTGCTGGGGGATGATGATAGACTTGTTTGATACTATATATCAAGATGATGAGTCTTCCCCCTCGGCACGAGAGAGAGAGAGGAGAGAGAGAGAGAGAGAGAGAGAGAGAGAGAGAGAGAGAGAGAGAGAGAGAGAGAGAGAGAGAGAGAGAGAGAGGGAGAGAGAGAGAGAGAGAGAGAGAGAGAGAGAGAGAGAGAGAGAGAGAGAGAGAGAGAGAGAGGGAGAGAGAGAGAGAGAGAGAGAGAGAGAGAGAGAGAGAGAGAGAGGGAGCAAGCGAGAGAGAGAGAGAGAGAGAGAGAGGGAGCAAGCGAGAGAGGAGAGAGAGAGGCGAGAGAGAGAGGAGAGAGAGAGAGAGAGAGAGAGAGAGAGAGAGAGAGAGAGAGAGAGAGAGAGAGAGAGAGAGAGAGAGAGAGAGGAGAGAAAAAGTGAGGGAGCAAGCGAGAGAGAGAGGAGAGAGAGAAAGAGAGAGATTGAAACATGGTATAGATGGTATAGAGGAGAAATAGAGGAGCTTGAGGAGACAGACCCACTGGTTGCCTACCTAGATCCCCCCACTAGAATCCCCATACTTTAACAATGACAGCTTCTCCATCCTAGAGGGGGAGCGCAATCATTTCCAGGCCCAGGGACATGTACAACTACGACAACATAACCAACAAAAACGGGTCATAACTCCTGCAGCTCTGTCGCACGCTCGGTATGTACATAGTTAATGGTAAGCTTCAAGGGGACTCCTACCATAGGTACACCTATAGCTCATCTTTTGGCAGTAGTACTGTATACCACTTTATCACTGACCTCAAACCAGAGTCTCTCAGAGCACTCACAGTCAGCCCACTGACACCACTATCAGATCACAGCAAAATCACAGTCTACTTGAACAGAGCAATAATCAACCATGAGGCATCAAAGCCAAACAAACTGCATACTATTAAGAAATGCTACAGATGGAAGGAAAGTAGTGTAGAAACCTACCAAATAACAATTGGTCAACAACAAATCCCTCCTAGACAACTTCCTGGACAAAATGTTTTCCTGCAACAGTGAAGGTGTAAACTTAGCAGTAGGAAGCCTGAACAATATATTTGACCTATCAGCTAACATATCAAATTTAAATTCCGGCAGAAAACCTAAGACAACTAACAACAATGAGAAATGGTATGATGAAGAATGTAAAACCCAAGAAAGAAATTGAGAAACCTATCCAACCAAAAACACAGAGAACCAGAAAACAGAAATACAGAAATACACTAAGAAAAAAGAAGGAACACGTCAGAAATCAGCTCATTGTGATTGAAGAATCCATACAGTCAAATCACTTCTGGGAAGATTGGAACACACTAAACAAACAACAACACGAAGAGCTACTTATCCAAAATGGAGATGTATGGATAAACCACTTCTCCAACTTTTTCGGCCCTATAACAAAGAACCATGAGCAAAAACATATACAGGATAATTTATGAACTTAGAATCATTTATTAAAGACTACCAGAACCCACTGGATTCTCCTATTACATTGGATGAGCTACAGGACAAAATACAAACCCTCCAGCCCAAAAAGACCTGTGGTGTTGATGGTGTACTAAACTAAATGATCGAATATAGCACAAACCACAAATTCAAACGGGCTATTCTTAAACTATTCAACATTATGCCCAGCTGTGGCATCTTCCCTAATATTTGGAACCAAGGCCTGATCACCCCAATCCACAAAAGTGGAGACAAATTTGACCACAATAACTACCGTGGAATATAAGTCAGCAAAGATCCTCTGCAGTATCACCAAAAGTAGAGTTTCCTCAGTGAAAACAATGTCCTGAGTAAATGTAAAATTGGCTTCTTACCAAAATACCATACGACAGACCACGTATACACCCTGCACATCCTTATTGACAAACAAACAAAACAAAAGCAAAGTCTTCTCATGCTTTGTTGATTTCAAAAAAGCTTTTGATTCAATTTGGCATGAGGGTCTGCTATACAAATTGATGGAAAGCGGTGTTGTGGGGGGAAAGCATATGACATAAAATCAATGTGCACAAACAACAAGTGTGCAGTTAAATTGGCAATAAACACACAGATTTCTTTCCTCAGGGGCCTCATGTAGCTTGAGCCCCACCCTCTTCAACATATACACTAACGTTCAAAAGCATGTGGACACCTGAGAAGAGTCCCCTCAGCCAGCTGGTTCTGGGGCTCTGTTCACAAACACAAACATACCCCACAAAGCCCCAGAAGAGAAACACATTTAGACCCAACCAAATTAGGAGAAAACAAAAAGATAACTTCACTGAACTAAAATATAAATGCAAAATGTAAAGTGTTGGTCCTATGTTTCATGAGCTGAAATAAAAGATCACGGAAATGTTCCATGTGCACAAAAAGCGTATTTTTCTAAAATTTTGTGAACACGTTTTTTTTTACATCCCTGTTAGTGAGCATTTGATCTTTTGTCAAGATAATCCATCCACCTGACAGGTGTGGCATATCAAGAAGCTGATTAAACAGCATGATTATTACACAGGTGCACCTTGTGCTGGGGACAATAAAAGGCCACTCTAAAATGTGCAGTTTTGTCACACAACACAATGCCACAGATGTCTAATTTTTTGAGGGAACATGCAATTGGCATGATGACTGCAGGAATGTCCACCAGAGCTGTTGCCAGAGAATTTGGCAATACATGCTAACAGCCTCACAAACCGCAGACCACGTGTAACCACGCCAGCCCAGGGCCTCCACATCCGGCTTCTTCACCTGCAGGATCATCTAAGGGGGGTGAGGGGGTGCTGAGGACTATTTATGTCTGTAATAAAGCCTGTTAGTGGGGAAAAACTAATTCTGATTGGCTGGGCCTGGGTCCCCAGTGTTTGGGCCTGGGTCCCCAGTGTTTGGGCCTGGGTCCCCAGTGTTTGGGCCTGGGCAAGGGTGCAGCCATGGCTGGGCCTGGGTCATGTGCACTCCTGCCCAGTCATGTGAAATCCATAGATTAGGGCCAAAATAATTTAGAGACATTAGAGAAACATATTTCCCTCAGATCACACAGATCCACAAAGAATTTTAAAACAAATCAAACATTGATAAACTCGTATATCTGTTAGGCGAAAGAATGCAGTGTGCAATCACAGCAGCAAGATTTTTGGCCCATTGCCATGAGAAAAGGGCAACCATTGGAGCACAAACAACAGTTTATTTATTTTCCCTTTCATACTACATTGTTACAACACTGTACATAGCCAATAACACTTGAAATGTCTATATTCTTTTAAAAATTGGTTAGTGTAATGTTTTCCTTGTTTATTTCCCTTTTGTTTATTGTCTATTCCATTTGCTTTGGCAATGTAAACATATGTTTCCAATGCCAATAAAGCCTTTTGAATTGAGAGAGAGAGAGGGAGAGGGGGAGAGAGAGAGAGAGAGCAACAGAGATAGAGGGAGAGAGAACGAGGGGGAGAAAGTGAGAGAGAGAGCGAGGGAGAGAGAAAGCGAGAGAGAGAGAGGGGGGGATGGAGAGAGAGAGAGGGAGAGAGAGGGAGAGAGCGAGGGAGAGAGATAGATAGAGAAGGATAGAGAGAGAGAGAGCAACAGAGAGGGAGAGGGAGAGAGAGAGAGAGAGAGACAGAGACAGAGACAGAGACAGAGACAGAGACAGAGACAGAGACAGAGACAGAGACAGAGACAGAGACAGAGAAAGAGGGGAAAGGTTCTGGTTTAAAATTGGATTGCGGCTCAGTGGCTGACTTCTCCCCCAGAGTGTTTTTTCTCTTTAATTGGACGTCTGTCTTTTGTTCCTGTAATGCTGATCTATTCAGAGAGCCTCCACATCGTTAGCAGACTTCTCAGAGGCTTGGGCCGCTTTTATCATGCAACGATGAGAGCAGAGGCTGGCTGACTCTTCTATTGCACTGTGTGTGGTGTGTGTGTGTGTGTGTGTGTGTGTGTGTGTGTGTGTGTGTGTGTGTGTGTGTGTGTGTGTGTGTGTGTGTGTGTGTGTGTGTGTGTGTGTGTGTGTGTGTGTGTGTGTGTGTGTGTGTGTGTGTGTGTGTGAACGTGTTTAACCTGAAGTCCCCACAAGCATAGTAAACAAACAAACATTTGACCAACTGGGGGTCAATTGCTATTTCTAGATGGTTTAGGGTTAAGGTTAGAATTAGTTAGGGTTAGAATTAGGTTTAGGGTTAGGAGCTAAGGTTAGTTTTAGGGTTAGGAGCTAGGGTTAGGTTTAGGGTTAGGGTTAAGGTTAGGTTTTAGGGTTAAGGTTAGGGTTAAGGTTAGGGTTACGTTAAGGGTTAGAGATAGGGTTTGGGTTAGGTTTAGGGTTAGGGAAAATAGGATTTTGGTTAGTTGTACAAGACTGTGTGTGTGTGTGTGTGTGTGTGTGTGTGTGTGTGTGTGTGTGTGTGTGTGTGTGTGTGTGTGTGTGTCTCCCCTTTCAGTCTATCTCCCATGTCTTATTTTCTTTCTCCACTGAAAATAAAGGAGTTCGGCTGGAAGAAATACAAAGCGTTGTGGCGGCCGCCCGGCCCTCTCACCACTTGAGTCTCATTAGAACCCCACTGAGAGAGGAATGAAAGGAGAAGTTCAAATATATGGCTTCTTCACCTCTCTTCACCTCTCTTCTGCTCTCGCTCCTTCCTCAAAATGATTCATATTTATTTTAAATTGACTTCTTGAGCTGAAACAAAATTGGAAAATACCATTGTGTTATTATTGCAGACTGGGTCCTTGTTACTGAAGATGACACAAATGATAATAAATACAATCTATTTAATTGTGGAAATGTTTTGATTCACTTTAGCAAAAACTCAAAAGGTTAAATGCAATGTTTTTTTAATAACAGAGTTACAACTAACTCAATACAACGGAACTGACCTCAATGTAGAAAACTGGATCTTCTTATCTCTTAATTATATGTGTCATTTACCAGGATATAACCCTTTTGGGCCAAGTCTGACTATACAAAACCAATTCAAAATGTGCATGGTCCTGACTGTGTTCTTGTAAAAGGGTCTACCTGTGATAATAATGAGATGGTCCTGACTGTGTTCTTGTAAAAGGGTCTACCTGTGATAATAATGAGATGGTCCTGACTGTGTTCTTGCTAAGGGTCTACCTGTGATAATAATGAGATGGTCCTGACTGTGTTCTTGTTAAGGGTCTACCTGTGATAATAATGAGATGGTCCTGACTGTGTTCTTGCTAAGGGTCTACCTGTGATAATAATGAGATGGTCCTGACTGTGTTCTTGCTAAGGGTCTACCTGTGATAATAATGAGATGGTCCTGACTGTGTTCTTGCTAAGGGTCTACCTGTGATAATAATGAGATGGTCCTGACTGTGTTCTTGCTAAGGGTCTACCTGTGATAATAATGAGATGGTCCTGACTGTGTTCTTGTTAAGGGTCTACCTGTGATAATAATGAGATGGTCCTGACTGTGTTCTTGCTAAGGGTCTACCTGTGATAATAATGAGATGGTCCTGACTGTGTTCTTGCTAAGGGTCTACCTGTGATAATAATGAGATGGTCCTGACTGTGTTCTTGCTAAGGGTCTACCTGTGATAATAATGAGATGGTCCTGACTGTGTTCTTGCTAAGGGTCTACCTGTGATAATAATGAGATGGTCCTGACTGTGTTCTTGTTAAGGGTCTACCTGTGATAATAATGAGATGGTCCTGACTGTGTTCTTGCTAAGGGTCTACCTGTGATAATAATGAGATGGTCCTGACTGTGTTCTTGCTAAGGGTCTACCTGTGATAATAATGAGATGGTCCTGACTGTGTTCTTGCTAAGGGTCTACCTGTGATAATAATGAGACGGTCCTGACTGTGTTCTTGCTAAGGGACTACCTGTGATAATAATGAGACGGTCCTGACTGTGTTCTTGCTAAGGGTCTACCTGTGATAATAATGAGATGGTCCTGACTGTGTTCTTGCTAAGGGTCTACCTGTGATAATAATGAGACGGTCCTGACTGTGTTCTTGCTAAGGGTCTACCTGTGATAATAATGAGACGGTCCTGACTGTGTTCTTGCTAAGGGTCTACCTGTGATAATAATGAGATGGTCCTGACTGTGTTCTTGTTAAGGGTCTACCTGTGATAATAATGAGATGGTCCTGACTGTGTTCTTGTTAAGGGTCTACCTGTGATAATAATGAGACGGTCCTGACTGTGTTCTTGCTAAGGGACTACCTGTGATAATAATGAGACGGTCCTGACTGTGTTCTTGCTAAGGGTCTACCTGTGATAATAATGAGATGGTCCTGACTGTGTTCTTGTTAAGGGTCTACCTGTGATAATAATGAGATGGTCCTGACTGTGTTCTTGTTAAGGGTCTACCTGTGATAATAATGAGATGGTCCTGACTGTGTTCTTGCTAAGGGTCTACCTGTGATAATAATGAGATGGTCCTGACTGTGTTCTTGCTAAGGGTCTACCTGTGATAATAATGAGATGGTCCTGACTGTGTTCTTGCTAAGGGTCTACCTGTGATAATAATGAGATGGTCCTGACTGTGTTCTTGTTAAGGGTCTACCTGTGATCAATGTTCTCTCTAAGCTGCGCGCGGGCTCCCCTCGGACTGCCGCGCACAAGAAATATCAGCCTGCTCAGAGAAGCACGAGATTGAACTTCACTGAACCTTCTAGTTTTCCCCGTTAATTAACACTATCAACGTTTCCCTCTACTGTGGGAATTGTGATCGAATCAACTCAATATTAGCCACTTTCAATGCAACATACCAAAAGAAATCAAACTATGCAAGAGATTGTCTTGTAGGCAGAGCGCACTGGAGTAGGATTCTATCGTATTGACAGGCACGACTCAGGCCCATACTCTGCACAGACCGGTGCGCCATAACCAATCAGAGCTGCAGTATCCCTATATGTGTCACGGTCGTCTAGAAGCGAAGGAGACCAAGGCGCAGCGTGTGAAGTGAACATGACTTTATTATATTAAAGTATCTAAATACAAACAAAAGACGACTCATGAAGTCCACGGTTACACTGACCGCATAAGGAACAAAAACCCACAACACCCAAAGGAAAACATACAGATTAAATATGGCTCCCAATCAGAGACAACCAGCCCACAGCTGACACTCGTTGCCCCTGATTGGGAGTCATGATCTCAAACATAGAAATGAACAACTTAGAATACCCAACATAGAAAATGAACACAATGAATGCACACACCCTGACTCAACATAAAGAGTCCCAGAACCAGGGTGTGACAGTACCCCCCCCTAAAGGCGCGGACTGCGACCGCGCCTCAACTAGGGCTAAACAAGGGAGGGCTGGGTGGGCATACCTCCTCGGCGGTGGTTCTGGCTCCGGCCTTGATCCCCACTTCCTCTCCAACCCCCCAAAGTACCCCTGGTCCTGTCTAGCCCCGCTGGCCGGAGCCGGACTGACGACACGCGCCCCTGGCTTGGTGCGTGGAGGAGGAATGGGCCTTACCAGGCTGACGACTCGCCCCCCTGGCTTGGTGCGAGTGGCAGGAACAGGCCGGACCGGGCTGGCGACGCGCACCGTAGGTTTGGTGCGAGTGGCATGAACAGGCCGGGTCGGGCTGGCGACGCGCACCGTATCCCTGGTGCGAGTGGCCGGAACAGGCCGGGCCGGGCTGGCGACGCGCACCGTATCCCTGGTGTGAGTGGCATGAACAGGCCGGGTCGGGCTGGCGACGCGCACCGTATGCCTGGTGCGTGGAGCAGGGACAGGCCGGGCAGAGCTGTCGACGCACACCGTAGACCTGGTGCGTGGAGCAGGGACAGGCCGGGCAGGGCTGGCGACGCACACCGTAGGCTTGGTGCGTGGAGCAGGGACAGGCCGGGCTGGGCTGGCGACGCACACCGTAGGTTTGATGCGTGGAGCAGGGACAGGCCGGGCTGGGCTGGCGACGCACACCGTAGGTTTGATGCGTGGAGCAGGGACAGGCCGGGCTGGGCTGGCGACGCACACCGTAGGTTTGGTGCGTGGAGCAGGGACAGGCCGGACCGTACTGGGAACACACACCACTGGCTTTAAACGGGGATCAGGAACGGGCCGGACCGGACTGGCAATACACCTCAGTCCCTCTCGCCGTGCCTCTACGACTTCCTTCCCTCCTCTCGCCAATGGCTCCCGTAACCCGGTGGCCTTCTCTCCTCTTCTCCTATTTCGCCCTGTGGCAGCCTCCTGCTGCCCAGTCGCCCATGCCGTGTGCCCCCCCCTAAAAAATTCTTGGGGGTGCCTCTCGTCCGTCCAACGATGGCACTGCTGACGCCGCTGCTCCTCTCTCGCCAGGGCCTTGATCCTACCCCAAGGTCCCTTGCCCCCGAGCATGTCCTCCCAGGACCACACTTTGCCCACCTGGGCCATCGCCAGCCTCTCCATCTCCTTTCCTGGCGCTTCCTCCCATGACCAGGCTGCCTGCTCCTGGACACGCTGCTTGGTCCTTGTATGGTGGGTTTTTCTGTCACGGTCGTCTAGGAGCGAAGGAGACCAAGGCGCAGCGTGTGAAGTGAACATGACTTTATTATATTAAAGTATCTAAATACAAACAAAAGACGACTCATGAAGTCCACGGTTACACTGACCGCATAAGGAACAAAAACCCACAACACCCAAAGGAAAACATACAGATTAAATATGGCTCCCAATCAGAGACAACCAGCCCACAGCTGACACTCGTTGCCCCTGATTGGGAGTCATTATCTCAAACATAGAAATGAACAACTTAGAATACCCAACATAGAAAATGAACACAATGAATGCACACACCCTGACTCAACATAAAGAGTCCCAGAACCAGGGTGTGACAATATGCAAATAGACCATTGCCGTATACAGTTGAAGTCCGAAGTTTACATACATCTTAGCCAAATACATTTAAACTCAGTTTTTCACAATTCCTGACATTTAATACTAGCAAAAATTCCCTGTCTTAGGTCAGTTAGGATCACCACTTTATTTTAAGAATGTGAAATGTCAGAATAATAGTAGAGAGAATTATTTATTTAAGCTTTTATTTATTTAATTACATTCCCAGTGGGTCAGAAGTTTACACTCAATTAGTATTTGGTAGCGTTGCCTTTAAATTGTTTAACTTGGGTCAAACGTTTCGGGTAGCCTTCCACAAGCTTCCCACAATAAGTTGGGTGAATTTTGGCCCATTCCTCCTGACAGAGCTGGTGTAACTGAGTCAGGTTTGTAGGCCTCCTTGCTCGCACACGCTTTTTCAGTTCTGCCCACAACTTTTCTATAGTATTGAGGTCAGGACTTTGTGATGGCCACTCCAATACCTTAACTTTGTTGTCCGTAAGCCGTTTTGGCACAACTTTGGAAGTATGCTTGGGGTCATTGTCCATTTGGAAGACCCATTTGCGACCAAGCTTTAACTTCCTGACTGATGTCTTGAGATGTTGCTTCAATATATCCACATAATTTTCCTTCCTCATGATGCCATCTATTTTGTGAAGTGCACCAGTCCCTCCTGCAGCAAAGCACCCCCAAAGCATGATGCTGCCACCCCCGTGCTTCATGGTTGGGATGGTGTTCTTCGGCTTGCAAGTTACCCCCTTTTTCCTCCAAACATAACGATGGTCATTATGGCCAAACAGTTCTATTTTTGTTTCATCAGACCAGAGGACATTTCTCCAAAAAGTACGATCTTTGTCCCCATGTGCAGTTGCAAACCGTAGTCTGGCTTTTTTATGGCGGTTTTGGAGCAGTGGCTTCTTCCTTGCTGAGCGGCCTTTCAGGTAATGTCGATATAGGACTCGTTTTACTGTGACTACAGATACTTTTGTACCTGTTTCCTCCAGCATCTTCACGAGGTCCTTTGCTGTTGTTCTGGGATTGATTTGCACTTTTCGCACCAAAGTACGTTAATCTTTAGGAGACAGAACGCCTCTCCTTCCTGAGCGGTATGACGGCTGCGTGGTTCCATGGTGTTTATACTTGCGTACTATTGTTTGTACAGATGAACGTGGTACCTTCAGGCGTTTGGAAATTGCTCCCAAGGATGAACCAGACTTGTGGAGGTCTACAAATGTTTTTCTGAGGTCTTGGCTGATTTCTTTTGATTTTCCCATGATGTCAAGCAAAGAGGCACTGAGTTTGAAGGTAGGCCTTGAAATACATCCACAGGTACACCTCCAATTGACTCAAATGATGTCAATTAGCCTATCAGAAGCTTCTAAAGCCATGACATCATTTTCTGGAATTTTCCAAGCTGTTTAAAGACACCGTCAACTTAGTGTATGTAAACTTCTGACCCACTGGAATTGTGATACAGTGAATTATAAGTGAAATAATCTGTCTGTGAACAATTGTTGGAAAAATCACTTGTGTCATGCACAAAGTAGATGTCCTAACCGACTTGCCAAAATTACAGTTTGTTAACAAGAAATTTGTGGAGTGGTTAAAAACGAGTTTTAATGACTCTAACCTAAGTGTATGTAAACTTCCAACCTGCATGTATCTGTGCCATTGACTTTGAACTGGACTGTCTTTACAGCATGAGTTGTTGTGAGTAGAAGCGCTTGTTTTGAGATCAAAGCGAGAGCTGCATGTAGCCACGTGTGCACATTTGTTCATATTTTATGCTTGGAAGTGAGTTATTAGCCCAGTTATAGATCGTTTCTAGTTAGCAATAGGTGAGTGATTGCTTCCTACAAGAGCACAAAACATGTACATTTCTAGACGTCTTTGAAAAGCAAGTCAGGTAAAGAGCTTTTTTTTCTGTCTTAAAGGGGCAGTGTTGTATTTAAAGACAGGCTTGAATAAGCTAAGTAGCCAATAGGCAGAGGGTAGCATAATTTGTCGGATTCTCTGTAACAATGGTATGGGAATAATAATTCATTTTATTTTGTAAAGTGGTTTCTTGCATCAAACAACAACATTTTCAGTCACCTCCCTGTCTGAAGGACAAGTGGATAAACAGGTTAATGTCAATCCCTACATGTTTTTTTTTTCAAAAGTCTCATGGAATGTGGGCCTACATTGAACACCACACATTGGCTGCTACTGTAGGCTGAATGATAGAACAGCTATTTCCATGTTAAAGTGTTATGGGATGCATTTTCTCCATAGTGTTTTATGGTAGGCCACTGGTAGGCCTACATTATGATCAACTAACCACAGTAACCCACCACTGTTATAACTGTAAGTTAAAGTGGGTACAGCCTCAAGTGTTCACAGTAAACGGGTGCCAGAAATTACACCGAATTTTCACAACGTCACATGTTTGCGCCAGACATAAGACCTTAAAATTGCTCAGAAAATTGCTCAGTGCCTAAATAAATTGTAGGGAACATTGACTACCACTACTAATACTAATCCACAACCATAAATACTTCAAGACTAGAACACATTTCCTTTAGGACATTTATTTTTCTTTAATTTGAAAATGTACATAAAATATTTCATAAAAATGTGCTGCATTGACGTAACATTAACTATTTATATAGCAAATTTTCAAACACCCAAAGCCGTTTTACAGTTGACAGCAAAGAAATGCAAAACAAATACAACTAGGACAAACTTAAAATAACTTTTATTTTCAATATTAGACTCTTTCCCATCTATTATCATTTATCAAATCTATCTTTTAATGTATCTTTTATAAACGTATTTTATAGTTAATGATAAAAACAAAGCTAATGACAGTCATTATAGGTACACCAATAAGAACAATTAAAAGGATAAAAGACCCAAACTTTTGACTGGTACTGTATATATGCCTATACCCACCCCTACCTCTACTTGTGCTTGCCGCGTTTGCCTTCCTTAAAACCCTGATCGTCCTCTGGATTGGCCTTCCCGCTTCCTCCAGTATCTTTACAATCATCCTTCAGGTTTTCCATCATGGATTTGTAAAGCTGCTCAGAGGGAGGGTCTTCCATCAGCAGAGAATCCGGGTTCACCCCCCGTCTCAGTTCGGCCACAAGCTGGTGCACCAGAGTGCCCCTGTACAGCCTAGACTCCAACAGGGAAACAACAGACGGTTGCATTAGCTGTGTTGCTGCTGGTATAGGATAAAATGGAAAGGAATTGATTTAGGTTGATTTAGGAAGTGACACCTTACCAAGCACACTGAGGCTCAGGTAGAGGGAAGCACAGCAGTTGGTTCAGGTTAAGGCCATCCCTCATGCAGCACTGCCATTGGCTGTAGGCGTGGGCTACACCCAGGTCTAGACCCCTAGCACCTCTCTGAATCAGCCCTACCAGCCTCTCCAACACTGGTCCCTCATCTATAAAACACTTCATTTATAAATTTTAAGTTGTGTGTGTGTGTGTGTGTTTTGGTCCATGCTCTGGGTCATACCTCTCTGGCTCTTCCTCTGTCTGCAGAGCTCTCCATACACCAGTCCTAGTAGCAGGGCCTGCAGGAGAGGACGGTCTGGTCGGGGACGGGCGCGCCTCAGCCAGTAGCAGGTAACAGCCACACAAAGTCTCAGATGAAGTGGGAGACCATTCAAAGTGGACTGGGACACACCAAGGGTCTCCAAAAACACCTCAAGCCGCTCTGACTCTGGAGCCTAAGGAACCGAGCAAGAGAATGAGAAGACATTTCAGAATCAACAGCAGTATGTTTATTTTATACAGTATACTATATCACATGTATATATCTGATATACTGTATACTATATCACATGTATATATATCTGATATACTGTATACTATATCACATGTACATATACCTGATATACTGTATACTATATCACATGTATATATATCTGATATACTGTATACTATATCACATGTATACACACCTGATATACTGTATACTATATCACATGTACATATACCTGATATACTGTATACTATATCACATGTACATATATGTGATATACTGTATACTATATCACATGTATATATATCTGATATACTGTATACTATATCACATGTATATATACCTGCCATACTGTATACTATATCACATGTATACACACCTGATATACTGTATACTATATCACATGTATATATACCTGATATACTGTATACTATATCACATGTATACATACCTGATATACTGTATACTATATCACATGTATACATACCTGATATACTGTATACTATATCACATGTATATATATCTGATATACTGTATACTATATCACATGTATATATACCTGCCATACTGTATACTATATCACATGTATACACACCTGATATACTGTATACTATATCACATGTATACATACCTGATATACTCTATACTATATCACATGTATACATACCTGATATACTGTATACTATATCACATGTATACATACCTGCCATACTGTATACTATATCACATGTATATATACCTGCCATACTGTATACTATATCACATGTATACATACCTGATATACTGTATACTATATCACATGTATACATACCTGACATACTGTATACTATATCACATGTATACATACCTGCCATACTGTATACTATATCACATGTATATATACCTGCCATACTGTATACTATATCAAATGTATATATACCTGCCATACTGTATACTATATCACATGTATATATACCTGACATACTGTATACTATATCACATGTATACACACCTGATATACTGTATACTATATCACATGTATACATACCTGATATACTGTATACTATATCACATGTATACATACCTGATATACTGTATACTATATCACATGTATACATACCTGATATACTGTATACTATATCACATGTATATATATCTGATATACTGTATACTATATCACATGTATATATACCTGACATACTGTATACTATATCACATGTATACATACCTGATATACTGTATACTATATCACATGTATAAACCTGATATACTGTATACTATATCACATGTATACATACCTGATATACTGTATACTATATCACATGTATACATACCTGATATACTGTATACTATATCACATGTATACATACCTGATATACTGTATACTATATCACATGTATATATATCTGATATACTGTATACTATATCACATGTATACATACCTGACATACTGTATACTATATCACATGTATACATACCTGATATACTGTATACTATATCACATGTATACATACCTGATATACTGTATACTATATCACATGTATACATACCTGATATACTGTATACTATATCACATGTATACATACCTGATATACTGTATACTATATCACATGTATACATACCTGATATACTGTATACTATATCACATGTATACATACCTGATATACTGTATACTATATCACATGTATACATACCTGATATACTGTATACTATATCACATGTATACATACCTGATATACTGTATACTATATCACATGTATATATATCTGATATACTGTATACTATATCACATGTATACATACCTGACATACTGTATACTATATCACATGTATACACACCTGATATACTGTATACTATATCACATGTATACATACCTGATATACTGTATACTATATCACATGTATACATACCTGATATACTGTATACTATATCACATGTATACATACCTGATATACTGTATACTATATCACATGTATATATATCTGATATACTGTATACTATATCACATGTATACATACCTGACATACTGTATACTATATCACATGTATACATACCTGATATACTGTATACTATATCACATGTATACATACCTGATATACTGTATACTATATCACATGTATACATACCTGATATACTGTATACTATATCACATGTATACATACCTGATGTACTGTATACTATATCACATGTATACATACCTGATATACTGTATACTATATCACATGTATATACACCTGATATACTGTATACTATATCACATGTATACATACCTGATATACTGTATACTATATCACATGTATACATACCTGATATACTGTATACTATATCACATGTATATATATCTGATATACTGTATACTATATCACATGTATACATACCTGATATACTGTATACTATATCACATGTATATATATCTGATATACTGTATACTATATCACATGTATACATACCTGACATACTGTATACTATATCACATGTATACATACCTGATATACTGTATACTATATCACATGTATACATACCTGATATACTGTATACTATATCACATGTATACATACCTGATATACTGTATACTATATCACATGTATACATACCTGATATACTGTATACTATATCACATGTATACATACCTGATATACTGTATACTATATCACATGTATACATACCTGATATACTGTATACTATATCACATGTATACATACCTGATATACTGTATACTATATCACATGTAAACATACCTGATATACTGTATACTATATCACATGTATATATATCTGATATACTGTATACTATATCACATGTATACATACCTGATATACTGTATACTATATCACATGTATACATACCTGATATACTGTATACTATATCACATGTATACATACCTGATTAACTGTATACTATATCACATGTATATATATCTGATATACTGTATACTATATCACATGTATATATATCTGATATACTGTATACTATATCACATGTATACATACCTGACATACTGTATACTATATCACATGTATACATACCTGACATACTGTATACTATATCACATGTATATATATCTGATATACTGTATACTATATCACATGTATATATATCTGATATACTGTATACTATATCACATGTATACATACCTGATATACTGTATACTATATCACATGTATATATATCTGATATACTGTATACTATATCACATGTATACATACCTGATATACTGTATACTATATCACATGTATATATATCTGATATACTGTATACTATATCACATGTATACATACCTGATATACTGTATACTATATCACATGTATATATACCTGCCATACTGTATACTATATCACATGTATATATACCTGCCATACTGTATACTATATCACATGTATACATACCTGCCATACTGTATACTATATCACATGTATATATACCTGCCATACTGTATACTATATCACATGTATACATACCTGCCATACTGTATACTATATCACATGTATATATACCTGCCATACTGTAAACTATATCACATGTATATATACCTGACATACTGTATACTATATCACATGTATATATATCTGATATACTGTATACTATATCACATGTATACATACCTGCCATACTGTATACTATATCACATGTATACATACCTGATATACTGTATACTATATCACATGTATATATATCTGATATACTGTATACTATATCACATGTATACATACCTGATATACTGTATACTATATCACATGTATATATATCTGATATACTGTATACTATATCACATGTATACATACCTGATATACTGTATACTATATCACATGTATACATACCTGATATACTGTATACTATATCACATGTATACATACCTGATATACTGTATACTATATCACATGTATACATATCTGATATACTGTATACTATATCACATGTATACATACCTGATATACTGTATACTATATCACATGTATACATACCTGATATACTGTATACTATATCACATGTATACATACCTGATATACTGTATACTATATCACATGTATACATACCTGATATACTGTATACTATATCACATGTATACATACCTGATATACTGTATACTATATCACATGTATACATACCTGATATACTGTATACTATATCACATGTATACATACCTGATATACTGTATACTATATTACATGTATATATATCTGATATACTGTATACTATATCACATGTATACATACCTGATATACTGTATACTATATCACATGTATACATACCTGATATACTGTATACTATATCACATGTATACATACCTGATATACTGTATACTATATCACATGTATATATATCTGATATACTGTATACTATATCACATGTATACATACCTGATATACTGTATACTATATCACATGTATACATACCTGATATACTGTATACTATATCAAATGTATACATACCTGATATACTGTATACTATATCACATGTATACATACCTGATATACAGTATACTATATCACATGTATATATATCTGATATACTGTATACTATATCACATGTATACATACCTGATATACTGTATACTATATCACATGTATACATACCTGATATACTGTATACTATATCACATGTATACATACCTGATATACAGTATACTATATCACATGTATACACACCTGATATACTGTATACTATATCACATGTATACACACCTGATATACTGTATACTATATCACATGTATATATATCTGATATACTGTATACTATATCACATGTATACATACCTGATATACTGTATACTATATCACATGTATACATACCTGATATACTGTATACTATATCACATGTATATATACCTGATATACTGTATACTATATCACATGTATATATACCTGATATACTGTATACTATATCACATGTATACATACCTGATATACTGTATACTATATCACATGTATACATACCTGATATACAGTATACTATATCACATGTATATATACCTGATATACTGTATACTATATCACATGTATACATACCTGATATACTGTATACTATATCACATGTATACATACCTGATATACTGTATACTATATCACATGTATACATACCTGATATACAGTATACTATATCACATGTATATATATCTGATATACTGTATACTATATCACATGTATACATACCTGATATACTGTATACTATATCACATGTATACACACCTGATATACTGTATACTATATCACATGTATATATATCTGATATACTGTATACTATATCACATGTATACATACCTGCCATACTGTATACTATATCACATGTATATATATCTGATATACTGTATACTATATCACATGTACACATACCTGATATACTGTATACTATATCACATGTACATATACCTGATCCAGTGTGGCTAGCTGCAGCTGTTGTGCACCACTGGGCAAGATGGCTTTAACCTTGGTTTTGACTAGTTGTGTGTCTTTCCGGTAATACTCCTCCACGTAAACCTCTGGGGGGCTCTGACTGCTCGGGTCCGCCCTCTTCTGGCCTTTGCTGTCATCCTCCTTCACTGCCGGCCTCTCAACCAGCAGCAGCCCGTAGAGAACCTGCCGTATGTACAGAGAGGTGGTGTACCCACTGGGACGGCCGAAATCTTCCACTTGGACACGATGTATCATCCTTTTATGCAGCAGCACGTTCACAATGCAGGAGGAAAGCCTACCCTTCATCAACAGCAGCACGGTCCAATCTGGCAGGACACTCAGATGATCTGGGAGACACTTGCGGCTAGGCGCCACGTCATTGTTGAAGAACTCCTCCAGGTAACTGGGTAGGGTTGGTGGAATCTGGTACTCTTCTATGCCCTTAGAGAGGGCATCAGACTTTGGGTGTGTGATAAGACTGGGCACACTGGCCAAGGCCTCCCGCAGCTCATTGAAGCTGGCCAGCCATTTCAGCAAGCGTTTGAAGGTGGGAAACCTGTCGGCAGCTTGTTTTACTTGTTTGTTCACAATCTGCGGCTTGTCTTCATTGTCTCCCCACCAGATATGTAAGTTGACATTGTCGTTTCCTGCCATAACAGCGAAGACTGGGAGAAGCTGTTTGTTGATCTTAAATTCTTTGGAGAAGCTTTCTGTGGTATAGAGCTGGCAGCAGATATGTTTTTGATCGCTCACAGACTGTTCCTTCCACTGAAAACCAGAGATGGGCAGACATCCTTCCTCGATGTCAAAGATATAAAAGTCGCTGTCATCTGACAGCACTGGATATTTCCACTTTTGAGCCAGGGTGGCTATACATTGGTCTGCCTCACAGAGGCACTGTGTGAACTGCACTTTCAGGCTGGAGAGTACCTGTTTGAAGACATATTCGACAAGGGTTGGTAGTACACCGCTCACCTGATTCTGTGATTCAGCCAAGGCTTTGGCTTTCTTGATCGTTGATTGAGCTCGTTTTTGGAGAGTGTCAAACTTGTTGGAGTTGGAGCCTCCATCTATAATCACATAAGGGGTAATGTCACAGTCTCCCAGAGCCTTAAAGAACTTGCAGACCTGGTCCTTAAAATCATCATAATCCCCTCCATGACGCTCATCCAAATGTGCTTTAAAATAAAGGTTGTTGTACAGATTAGTACCATCTATGATCAGCTTCCTGTTACTGAATTTATCAGATCTTAAAATGTTTCCATTATTCTCAATAAAGCTTTTCAAACACGAGACACCCATGATGTTGCTCCTTCTGGGATGTGATGTCTTTCCAAGTGAAGAGTTTCAGTCAAAGGGATTATTTATATGGATGCAAACAACATTCAAAATGGAGGAGTTTCCATTTCCTTAAGTTACGTCTCCTCCGCGCACCGAAAACAGTCATCCACCACAGGAGCCTCGGTCTGGCTCTGGTGCCACGGTGCCAGAACCGGTTGGTAACCTAAAAGACATTGGAATACTGTTAGGTTAGTGGAGGAGTGACGGAGAGAATTCTGGGCATATTCAGCCCATGACAAGAACACCGACCACTTCCTGATGCTGAAAGGGACTATTTACATGGATGCAAACAACATTCAAAATGGAGGAGTTTCCATTTCCTTAAGTTACCCTTTCCATACATCACCTCAGTCATGTTTCCCTCGTTATCTCTTTATGGTCACGTTACCTGATGCTGAGACCAGTTTATGAGATCATTCTTATTGAAATCCTCTATGAGTATTCGGTTTTCTTTTTTGGTCATGGCTTGGTCACTAGACCACTGGAGAGGCCACCATTGTTATTTCTGTTTGATTAGATTAAATAATAAGATTACCCAACTACTTTGTTATTGTTACCAACTATTGTACAAATAAAACGTGGTCCTCTGTAGCTCAGCTGGTAGAGCACGGCGCTTGTAACGCCAGGACGTGGGTAGGTTCCTGCGGTCCTACTGCCAGGACCGGACGGGGGAGTGGTCGGTGTTCTTGCCATGGGTCGAATATGCCCAATATGCCCAATGCTGTCTTCCACTCATCGCCCTCTCGGATACGCACCAGGTTGTACGCACTCCGGAGATCTAATTTGGTGAAGAAGCGCGCCCCATGCATTGACTCGATCACTGAAGGAATGAGGGGGAGAGGATAACTGAATCGTATCGTCTCCTTGTTCAGTGCAATCAATGCAAGGGCGCAGACTGCCGTCTTTCAAAAAATAAACTTGAGGAATGCGGGCGAAGTGGAGGGACGTATAACCCCCTGGCGCAGGGACTCGGTGACGTATGTCTCCATAGCCTCCGTTTCAGCCTGTGACAGGGGATACACATGACTCCTGGGCGGCACAGCGTCTACCCGGAGGTTTATCGCACAATCCCCCGCCCGATGAGGTGGTAACTTGGTCGCCTGCGTTTTGGAAAACGCCTGCGCCAAATTGAGGTATTCGGGGGGAATTTGCACGGTGGAGGTACTGTCTGGACTTTCCACCGTGGTTGCACCAACGGAAACACAGAGACACCTACCCTGACACTCTCGCGACCACCCCGTGAGAACCCTCTGCGGCCATGAGAAGGTGGGGTTGTGGAGTGCTAACCAAGGAATACCTAATACAACACGAAAAGCAGGAGACTTGCGATGAGTCTCGTGGGTAACCATGACTGGTGTTGTAACTTCCCTAACAAACCCGGACCCTAATGGTCGACTGTCAAGAGCTCTGATGGGGAGTGGAATGGATAGGGGAACCAAGGAAATGCCTAGACTGTGTGAGAATGACCTGTCCATGAAGTTCCCAGCTGCGCCTGAATCGACGAGTGCCTTACACTTGGGAACTACTGTGTAATCAGGAAAGGAGATGTGTATTTTACAGTGTCCAGCAGAGGGCTCTGAACGAGTGTGGGTGTTCGATACCTGGGGTGATGTGAGAGTGCCCTGCCTGCCGCCTCCAGACCCAAAAGAGCGCTGACGACAACGTGTGGTGAAATGTCCTCTCGTGCCACCAGAGTGACACTGGCGCTGACGTCCTCCGCTCTCTCGGATCGCCGCCACACCCATCTCCTTCAGCTCGTGATCCGAGTCGGGCGGGATCGGGCAGACCCACTCCAGGACGTCCTCTGGCCGCCAGCAGGTTGTCCAAATGGATTGCAATGTCCACCAGTTGAGAGAAGGACAACAATGGTGTCCCGGCAGCCTAGCTCCCTTCGGACATCCTCACGCAAATGGTCAATAAGGGCCAGCTCGTTCCACCCAGACCCAGCTGCTAGAGTCCGGAACTCCAGGGCGAAGTCCTGCGCGGTCCTCGTCCCCTGCCTCAGGTGGACCACCCGCTCTCCCGCCTCTCGACCCTCGGCGGGTGATCGAAGACAGCCCGAAAGAGGCGAGTGAACTCCCCGTAGTTGTCCAACGCGGCTCCTCCTTCATTCCAGACCGCGTTGGCCCACTTCAGGGCTTTCCCCGAGAGGCAGGAGACGAGGGCGGACACCTTCTCCCGCTCCGATGGGGCCGGGCTGATGCTGGAAAAGTAGAGCTCCAGTTGAAGGAGGAATCCCTGGCAGAGAGCAGCTGTGCCGTCGAAATCCCGTGGTCGGGATATGTGGATCCCTCTGGGTGCTGGGGTGTGGGTGGCTGGATCCGGTTGCCCAGCTGGTCTCGACAGATCGGGTCCTCTCCTCTCCAGGCATTGGACGACCTGGAGAACCCGATCCATCGCTTCTCCCAAGCTGGCTAGCATTGTTGAATGCTCCTGGACCCGTGCCACGACTCCAGGCATGCACTCCTCTCCCGCTGACTCCATAGCGGGTGGGTGATTCTGTGATGCTTGATTTGAAGGAGTCAGACGCAGGAGGGTAAATCACAGTATTAAGAGTTTATTCCGTAATACAGCGTTAACCAGTCCAGTGCGCAAAACAGGCACACTGGAACAAACAAGCACATAGGGAAAATACCCCGGTAATACAAAATACACTGAGCTCAACCGAGCTACTATCTCCTCACAATAAACAATCACCCACAAGGACAAGGGGGCAGAGGGAACACTTATACACATACTAATGAGGGGATATGAACCAGGTGTGTGTAATAGACAAGACAAAACAAATGGAATGATGAGATATGGAGTGGCAGTGGCTAGAAGGCTGGTGACGACGAACACCGAAGCCTGCCCGAACAAGGAGAGGAGGCAGCTTCGGTGGAAGTCGTGACACTAGACTAGTTTTTGAGATCATTCTTATTGAAATCCTCTAGGTAAATTATTATAAATATTGTATGTTCGAAGAAATTGGTATATTATATTATTTTACACTCATAGAATTGCTCAGAGAAAGAGATTTTGTTTAACAAGTAATACTTTTTTCTTGAAAAGATATGGGTCAAAATGATTGTTACCCCTGCTTCCAATACTCTGGCACCTCCCCTTGTGAGGATATAGGCATTGAGCCTTTTTCTAAAATGTTTTATGAGTTGGAGAACACATTGTCAGGGATCTTAGACCATTCCTTCATACATAATCTTTCCAGAAATGTGATATCCTTCATCTGCGCTTATGGACTGCCCTGTTCAATTCAAACTACAGGTTTTTAATGGGGTTCATGTCCGGAGACTGAGGCCATTGCTAAATGTTCATTTTGTGGTCAGTTAACCATTTCTTTGTGGATTTTTTTTATGTGTGCTTGATTTATTGTATTGCTGGAAGCAGAGGCAACCAGGTGTTTGGCTAAAATGTCCTGGTACTTGGTCAATTTCATGATGCCATTGACCTTTAACAAGGGCCACAGGACCAGGGGTAGCAAAACAGATCTATGTAGACCCTACACAGTGAGAGGAGGTGGTTACACTATGTAGACAGAGTCAAGCGCAGGACACAGAATGAGATGCAGAACCACTTCACTGAGTAGTAAAGAAATACAAGAAAAACCCTCCAAACAACAAGGGAGGAACAAAACCCGCACACAAAATGACACTCGTACAATCCAATAAACACGCACACCAAACAGTGGACGGGAACAGGTTAAATAGGCAGACAAACTAACATAATGGGGAACAGGTGTGCAACAACAGACAACAATCAAGTGAACATAGAAACATATAACATAGAGCGGCAGCAGCTAGTACTCCGGTGACGACGAACGCCGAAGCCTGCCCGAGCCAGAAAGAAGGGCAGTCTCGGCAGAATCTGGTCGAGAGCCAGCGGAGCCTCACTGCGGTAGCGGTCGGCGCTCGCCTTCTGCCGCCTGATGGCCCGCTGCGGGCGTTCATGTGTAGCGTCCCAGGTCTCCTGCGAGCGCCGAACCCACTCGTCCACCGCAGGTACCTCGATCTGGCTCTGATGCCACGGTGCCAGGGCCGGCTGATAACCTAACACACACTGAAATGGTGTGAGGTCGGTTGAGGAGTGGCGGTTGGAGTCCTCATGACCCCCCTGCGTCCTCATCAGAAGTGGGGTGGTGACCTCCCTGATTATGCCTGACCCTAACGGGCGACTATCTAAAGTGTGCACAGGGAAAGGTTTATCAACAGACACAGTAGGAATCCCTAACCTACGAGCATACTGGCGATCAATAAAATGCCCTGCCTGCTGCCTCGACCTCCTGAGGACCCTCCCCAGCACCTGCCAGCAGTGTGTCCTCTGCGGCCACAGTTGGTGCAGGGAACGGTCCCTCTCCCCGTCTCCCTAACCGCAGCACCTCCGAGCTCCATAGGGGTACACTCGGAGGTGCTGGGGGATGGAATGGACGGCCCTTGATCAGAACGTCCACGGGCTGCCAACAGGTTATCCAACCTGATGGATATGTCCACCAGTTGGTCCAGGGTGAGATCGGTGTCCCTGCAGGTCAGCTCCCGACGGACGTCCTCCCTTAAGCTGCAGCGATAATGGTCGATCAGGGCCCTCTCATTCCATCCCGCGCTGGCTGCTAAAGTTCTGAACTCCAGCGCGAACTCCTGCGCGCTCCTCATCTCCTGTCGTAGGTGGAACAGACGTTCACCCGCCGCCCTCCCCTCTGGTGGATGATCGAATACCGCCCGGAAGCGGAGGGTGAAATCCTCATAGCGGACAGTACTTGCGTCTATTCCTCCCCACTCGGCGTTGGCCCATTCCAGCGCCCTCCCCGATAGACAGGAGATGAGGGCGGACACGCTCTCGTATCCCGAGGGCGCCGGGTGAATGGTGGCCAGGTACAGCTCAACCTGGAGGAGAAATCCCTGGCACCCGGCAGTTGTTCCGTCATATGCCCTCGGGAGCGAGAGCCGAATCCCACTGGACCCAGATGGCGAAGCGGTGACCAGTGTTGTAGGTGGTTGAGCGGTTGGAGATGGTGATGGGATACCACCTCTCTCCCATCGTTCCATTGTCTGGAATACTCGTTCCATGGTGACCCCGAGAGTCTGAATCATTAATTCCTGACGTTGGACTCGTTCCTCCATCGTCTTGGTTATTCCGGCTGCTCCTGCTGACTCCATAGTGGTGCGTGTTTCTGTCACGAATGTCGGTGGAATGCGGTAGGCCAGAGTCAAGCACAGGACACAGAATGAGATGAAGAACCACTTCACTGAGTAGTAAAGAAATACAAGAAATAACCCTCCAAACAACAAGGGAGGAGCAAAACCCGCTCACAAAATGACACTCGTACAATCCAATAAACACGCACACCAAACAGTGGACGGGAACAGGTTAAATAGGCAGACAAACTAACATAATGGGGAACAGGTGTGCAACAACAGACAACAATCAAGTGAACATAGAAACATATAACATAGAGCGGCAGCAGCTAGTACTCCGGTGACGACGAACGCCGAAGCCTGCCCGAGCCAGAAGGAAGTTGTTCAGTGGAACAAGGCACACATGCCTTATTCTGGTGATGGATCCTACGTGACTTAATCCATGTACATGTGAGTTGATTGTAAAGTAGGTTTATGATGTATCCTACGTGACTTAATCCATGTACATGTGAGTTGATTGTAAAGTAGGTTTATGATGTATCCTACATGACTTAATCCATGTACATGTGAGTTGATTGTAAAGTAGGTTTATGATGTATCCTACATGACTTAATCCATGTACATGTGACTTCATTGTAAAGTAGGTTTATGCAGAGCCCTATATAGGTAGATATATACACTACCGTTCGAAAGTTTGGGGTCACTTAGAAATGTTCTTGTTTTCCATGAAAACATACAGTTGAAGTCGGAAGTTTGCATACACCTTAGCCAAATACATTTAAACTCAGTTTTTCACAATTCCTGACATTTAATCCTAGTAAAAATGCCCTGTTTTAGGTCAGTTAGGATCACTACTTTATTTTAAGAATGTGAAATGTCAGCTTTTATTTCTTTCATCACATTCCCAGTGGGTCAGAAGATTACATACACTCTGTTAGTATTTGGCAGCATTGCCTTTAAATTGTATGACTTGGGTCAAATGTTTTGGGTAGCCTTCCACAAGCTTCCCACAATAAGTTGGGTGAATTTTGGCCCATTCCTCCTGACAGAGCTGGTATAACTGAGTCAGGTTTGTAGGCCTCCTTGCTCGCACACGCTTTTTCAGTTCTGCCCACACATTTTTATCATTTATAAGATTTGCATTCCATCATATCCAAGATGGCGTAGCAGTGCGGTCGGGTATTCTGTAGTGTCCTTGTGTAAATAGTCCGTTTTTTTGTATATATTTATCGTCCAGTCTGCACAGTCTGCACAGCGTGCTATCGACCCAGAGCATATCGGATTTTCTGCCGGAATCACTGAATCCCTGGACCTTAACACCGGATCATCGCAACTAGCTAGCTGCAGCCGAATGGATGTTGCTGTTGTTGGCAAATCACCACTGTCCCGAAACAAGCACCAGTTAGCCTTGAGCTAGCCTCGAGCCAGGCCCATCTACCGGCTATCTACCTCTCTGTCAACCGGACGGGACCTCCTAGTGTCGACATGGAGCCCTGCCGATCCATCACGACTGGTCTGCCGACGTAACCGTCTGATGTGGTTTCAACAGGCTTCCCGTTGCGACGACCACGAAGATCTATCTGCTATCCCCGGCCCGCTAGAACACGCAATCAACAGCCGTGCCTCCTGCTCGCCTGTGCCGTAGCGGCCACCGAACTGCTCCCGGACTCACCTATTGCTGTTCACTGGACCTTATGATCACTCAGCTACACAGCTGATGCCTGCTGGACTGTTCCGTTACACAGTACCCCATCCTGTTTATCTGTTTAGCTTCAGGCCAAAAATTTGTCACCATTACCAGTTGTTGTCTTAGCTCTCTCGAATAACACCTGTGATTGCTTTATGCCTCTCTCCCATGTCAATATGCTTTGCCTATTGCTGTTTCGGTTAGTTCCTATTGTACTATTTCACTGTAGCGCCTCCAGTCCCGCTCAACCTGCCTCAGATAGCTCCTTTGTCCCACCCCCCATACACGCGGAGACCGGCTCAATCGGTGCCTCCAGTGATGCTATCTCTTTCATCGTTACCCAACACTTAGGTTCACCGCCACTGTACTCATATCCTTCTATATCCTTGTCTGTACATAATGCCCTGAATCTATTCTACAACGCCCGGAAATCTGCCCCTTTTATTCTCTGTACCCAACGCACTAGAAGACCAGTTCTTAAAGCCTTTAGCCGTATCCTTATTCTATTCCTCCTCTGTTCCTCTGGTGATGTAGAGGTTAACCCAGGCCCTGTAGCCCCCAGTATCACTCCTACTCCCCAGGCGTTATCATATGTTGACTTCTGTAACCGTAAAAACCTAGGTTTCTTGCATGTTAACATCAGAAGCCTCCACCCTAAGTTTGAGTTAATCACTGCGTTAGCACACTCCACCAACTCTGATGTTCTAGCAGTGTCTGAATCCTGGCTTAGGAAGGCCACCAAAAATTCTGAAATTTCCATCCCCAACTACAACATTTTCCGTCTAGATAGAACTGCCAAAGGGGGTGGAGTTGCAATCTACTGTAGAGATAGCCTACATAGCTCTATCATACTATCCAGGTCTGTGCCCAAACAGTTTGAGCTCCTACTTCTAAAAATCCACCTTCCCAGAAATAAGTCTCTCACTGTTGTCGCTTGCTACAGACCCCCCTCAGCCCCCAGCTGTGCCCTGGACACCATATGTGAATTGATTGCCCCTCATCTATCCTCAGAGTTCGTACTGCTTGGTGACCTAAACTGGGATATGCTTAACACCCCGGCCATCCTACAATCCAAACTAGATGCCCTCAATCTCACACAAATTATCAAGGAACCTACCAGGTACAACCCTAAATCCGTAAACATGGGCACCCTCATAGATATCATCCTGACTAATTTACCCTCTAAATACACCTCCGCTGTCTTCAACCAGGATCTCAGCGATCACTGCCTCATTGCCTGCGTCCGTAATGGGTCCGCAGTCAAACGACCACCCCTCATCACTGTCAAACGCTCCCTAAAACATTTCAGCGAGCAGGCCTTTCTAATTGACCTGGCCCGGGTATCCTGGAAGGATATTGACCTCATTCAGTCAGTAGAGGATGCCTGGTTGTTCTTTAAAAGGGCTTTCCTCTCCATCTTAAATAAGCATGCCCCATTCAAAAAATTCAGAACTAAGAACAGATATAGCCCCTGGTTCACCCCAGACTTGACTGCCCTTGATCAGCACAAAAACATCCTGTGGAGTACTGCATTAGCATCGAACAGCCCCCGCGATATGCAACTTTTCAGGGAAGTCAGGAAGCAATATACACAATCAGTTAGGAAAGCAAAGGCTAGCTTTTTCACACAGAAATTTGCATCCTGTAGCACTAATTCCAAAAACTTTTGGGACACTGTAAAGTCCATGGAGAATAAGAGCACCTTACCCCAGCTGCCCACTGCACTGAGGCTAGGAAACATTGTCACCACCGATAAATCTACGACAATCGAGAATTTCAACAAGCATTTTGCTATGGCTGGCCACGCTTTCCACCTGGCTACCCCTACCCCGGCCACCAGCGCTGCACCCTCCGCTGCAACTTGCCCATGCCCCCCCCGCTTCTCCTTCACCCAAATTCAGATAGCTGATGTTCTGAAAGAGCTGCAAAATCTGGACCCCTACAAATCAGCTGGGCTAGACAATCTGGACCTTTTCTTTCTAAAATTAGCCGCCGAAATTGTTGCAACCCCTATTACTAGCCTCTTTTTCGTATCGTCTGAGATCCCCAGAGATTGGAAAGCTGCCACGGTTAACCCCCTCTTCAAAGGGACACTTTAGATCCAAACTGTTACAGACCTATTTCCATCCTGCCCTGCCTTTCGAAAGTATTTGAAAGCCAAGTTAACAAACAGATCACCGACCATTTCGAATCCCACCGTACCTTCTCCGCTATGCAATCTGGTTTCCGAGCTGGTCATGGGTGCACCTCAGCCACGCTCAAGGTCCTAAACGATATTATAACCGCGATCGATAAAAGACAGTACTGTGCAGCCGTCTTCATCGACCTGGCCAAGGCTTTCGACTCTGTCAATCACCGCATTCTTATTGGCAGACTAAATAGCCTTGGTTTCTCAAATTACTGCCTCGCCTGGTTCACCAACTACTTCTCAGATAGAGTTCAATGTGTCAAATCGGAGGGCCTGTTGTCTGGACCTCTGGCAATCTCTATGGGGGTGCCACAGGGTTCAATTCTCGTGCCAACTCTATTATCTGTGTATATCAATGATGTCGCTCTTGCTGCTGGTGACTCTCAGATCCACCTCTATGCCCGACTAGAATCACTACTCCTGGCGGGTCTGACCTAGAATATGTGGACAACTACAAATACCTAGTTGTCTGGTTAGACCGTAAACTCTCCTTCCAGACTCACATTAAGCATCTCCAATCCAAAGTTACATCTAGAATCGGCTTCCTATTTCGCAACAAAGCCTCCTTCACTCATGCTGCCAAACATGCCCTCGTAAAACTGACTATCCTACCAATCCTTGACTTCGGGGATGTCATTTACAAAATAGCCTCCAACACTCTACTCAGCAAATTGGATGTAGTCTATCACAGTGCCATCTGTTTTGTCACCAAAGCCCCATATACTACCCACCATTGTGACCTGTACGCTTTCGTTGGCTGGCCCTCACTACATATTCATCGCCAAACCCACTGGCTCCATGTCATCTATAAATCATTGCTAGGCAAATCCCCGCCTTATCTTAGGTCATTGGTCACCATAGCAACACCCACCCGTAGTATGCGCTCCAGCAGGTATATCTCACTGGTCATCCCCAAAGCCAACACCTCCTTTGGCCGCCATTCCTTCCAGTTCTCTGCTGCCAATGACTGGAACGAACTGCAAAAATCTCTGACGCTGGAGACTCTTCTCTCCCTCACTAAACTTTAAACATCAGTTATCAGAGCAGCTTAACGATCACTGCACCTGTACACAGCCCATCTGTAATTAGCCCACCCAAATACCTCATCCCAATATTATTATTTATTTTGCTTATTTGCACCCCAGTATCTCTATTTGCACATCATCTTCTGCATATCTATCATTCCAGTGTTAATACTAAATTGTAATTATTTTGCACTATGGCCTATTTCTTGCCTTACCTCCATAACTTACTACATTTGCACACACTGTATATAGATTTTTCTATTGTGTTATTGACTGTACGTTTTGTTTATCCCATATGTAACTCTGTGTTGTTGTTGTTTTTATCGCACTGCTTTGCTTTATCTTGGCCAGGTCGCAGTTGTAAATGAGAACTTGTTTTCAACTGGCCTACCAGGTTAAATAAAGGTGAAATATTTTTTAAATCTATCTTTTAATGTATCTTTTATAAACGTATTTTATAGTTAATGATAAAAACTAAGTTAATGACAGTCATTAAAGGTACTGTCAAAGCTAAAATACCACCTCTGCAGGATTTAACATTTCAACTAATCCCTGCCAACACAATGGCAGGTCAGTTATTCCAATGCACTCAGTACCTATAGTTGGGTCTCAGGCTCCTTTATACCAGCAACTCTGGTTCCCGATAGACTAACTAACCAGATGCTAAAAATCCTCAATGAATCCAGTCTATTACAGATACATCGAGTAAAACGACATGCACTTGTATGACTCTTTGATGACACAGGGTTTCAGAACAATAAAACAAGTTTATTCAAAATTCCAGAAACAGGCATATAAAATCCCAGATCAATCAATCATTTTACATTTTAGTAATTTAGCAGACGCTCTTATCCAGAGTGACTTACAGTTAGTGAGTGCATACATTTTTTCATACTGGCCGTGGGAATCGAACCCACAACCCTGGCGTTGCAAGCGCCATGCTCTACCAACTGAGCTACACGGGACCAAAGATGAACTAAAATCAACCATGGATTAACTTCATAGATGCCTCCAGCGCCCTTGACTAAACCCTTAGTGGGGTGTGCCAATAAAATGTTATTCGTCTATCACAATTTTATGAGAAGCACAGTATTATTTTTTTAAATGTTATTTTTCTTCTACAATTTATAAACAGCTCTTTGTCTCCCCCTCAGATGGTGTCTATAAAACTCTAACAGCTACTTTAACACACTTCTATCAATGAGGTAACCTTAAGGATTCCTCCTAGAATTTTACTTTAACCAAGTACAATACAAATCAAAATATATATAATAAAAATCTCAAGCTAAAAAGCTACAGCAAAATACTTTTTCCAGCAGGTGACAGGTTCTTCTAGAAAGCTCAAAGGGAGTTGTACCCTTCTTTTATACCCTCAGTCTTCCTTTCTGCTAACTCATTGTGGCTATCACCTGCTCCAATGATGCATTAACACCTAATGCGGCCATCGCTCAAAAGGTGCCTTTTCAGCATCAACTAACCCCCACCTTTTCTCAACTAAGCAGAACATGCGCTTCAAGAGGACGTCCAACTCCTGCCTGGCTGTCCCGACCTGGGGATTTCCAATTCAAGCTAGCAACCTTAGTATACTCCATTATTATTAACTTTGAAAACATACATTTTCAAACATTAACGTTTCTTATTCCACTCAATTCTAATCCTACTCCAACCTAAGCTACTACTCCCATTACCTTCTAAACATGCAACATATATTTATTTTTTTAATGACATTTCATTATCAACCTCCTAAGGACTGTATGTCCTCTAAGCCTAACAAACATAGTCTATATGCATCACATCTTAAAGCAAACAACATTATAACATTCTTAACCATCTTATTACACTACTTTAATCCCCCTTTAATATTTCCCAATGTATATTTCCCAATGTTTTCAACCTTTAACCTTTAACCTTTAACCTTTCATTCTAATTTCCCAATTAGTTTCTTCTCCCTTTTCTTCTTCTCTTTAATCAATGTCAATTCTCTTCTCCGTGTTCATTCTTCTTTATGCTCCATGTGTGAGTGAAAGTGAAACTTCTTCATGAGCGTGTGTGTGGGGGGGGTATGCAAGTGGGGCCTTCCTAGCCATGCCCTCTGTCACAAAAATGTCACAGAAAACTGGGCCTTAGCCTACTAAACTGGGCCTTAGCCTACTAAACTGGGCCTTAGCCTACTAAACTGGGCCTTAGCCTACTAAACTGGGCCTTAGCCTACTAAACTGGGCCTTAGCCTACTAAACTGGGCCTTAGCCTACTAAACTGGGCCTTAGCCTACAATTCTTAACAGTTGTTTATGTGGTCCCTATATAGTGGTGTCTATGTCTATAACTCAACAGAGCTTCGTTGAACCTTTCCTTCCTCTTGCAGTGGGACATTGGGACTTCAGCACAACCTCCTCCAGCACCATCATCATCATCATCATCATCATCATCTTCTTTCTCCAGCGCCAGAATCAGGTTGTCCAGTGGCCTCCGTTTCCTGGGAGCTGCGTGTGGCGCCCAGCATGGCTCTGTACAGCTGCTCAGAGGGAGGGTCTTCCATCAGGAGAGAATCCGGGTTCATCCCCTGTCTCAGTTCGGCCACAAGCTGGTGCACCAGAGTGCCCCTGTACAGCCTAGACTCCAACAGGGAAACAACAGACGGTTGCATTAGCTGTGTTGCTGCTGGTATAGGATAAAATGGAAAGGAATTGATTTAGGTTGATTTAGGAAGTGACACCTTACCAAGCACACTGAGGCTCAGGTAGAGGGAAGCACAGCAGTTGGTTCAGGTCAAGGCCATCCCTCATGCAGCACTGCCATTGGCTGTAGGCGTGGGCCACACCCAGGTCTAAATCAGCTCCTGAATCAGGCTTCAGCCTTCTCAGCCTCTCCAACACTGGCCCCTCCTCTATAAACCCTGATACACAAAAAGGGGAGGAGTCATTGGCTGCACTTCACACACTTGAATATTAATGAATTCTACAGTGTGTGTTGGTCCATGCTCTGGGCCATACCGCTCTGGTTCTGGCCATACACCAGTCCTAGTAGCAGGGCCTGCAGGAGAGGACGGTCTGGTCGGGGACGGGCGCGCCTCAGCCAGTAGCAGGTAACAGCCACAGGAAGTTCCAGATGAGGTGGGAGACCATTCAAAGTGGACTGGGACACACAAAGGGTCTCCAAAAACACCTCAAGCCGCACTGACTCTGGAGCCTAAGGAACAGAGCAAGAGAATGAGAAGAATTTTCAGAATCAACAGCAGTATGTTTATTTTATACAGTATACTATATCATATGTATACATACCTGACATACTGTATACTATATCACATGTATATATCTGATATACTGTATACTATATCACATGTATATATACCTGATATACAGTATACTATATCACATGTATATATAGGTGAATGCACCAATTTGTAAGTCGCTCTGGATAAGAGCGTCTGCTAAATGACGTAAATGTAAATGTAAATCTGATATACTGTATACTATATCACATGTATATATACCTGATATACTGTATACTATATCACATGTATATATACCTGATATACTGTATACTATATCACATGTATATATCTGATATACTGTATACTATATCACATGTATATATACCTGATATACTGTATACTATATCACATATATATATATACCTGATATACTGTATACTATATCACATATATATATATATACCTGATATACTGTATACTATATCACATGTATATATCTGATATACTGTATACTATATCACATGTATATATACCTGATATACTGTATACTATATCACATATATATATATATACCTGATATACTGTATACTATATCACATATATATATATATATATATACCTGATATACTGTATACTATATCACATGTATACATATCTGATATACTGTATACTATATCACATGTATACATACCTGATATACTGCATACTATATCACATGTACATATACCTGATATACTGTATACTATATCACATGTATATATACCTGATATACAGTATACTATATCACATGTATATATATCTGATATACTGTATACTATATCACATGTACATATCTATACTATATTACATTTTTTTTTTAATTGGGGGGTTGGAGTAAAGGGGGTAGAAGGATTACTTTATTCTATCCCAGGTATTCCTTAAAGAGGTGGGGTTTCAAATGTCTCCGGAAGGTGGTGAGTGACTCCGCTGTCCTGGCGTCGTGAGGGAGCTTGTTCCACCATTGGGGTGCCAGAGCAGCGAACAGTTTTGACTGGGCTGAGCGGGAACTATGCTTCCGCAGAGGTAGGGAGCCAGCAGGCCAGAGGTGGATGAACGCAGTGCCCTCGTTTGGGTGTAGGGACTGATCAGAGCCTGAAGGTACGGAGGTGCCGTTCCCCTCACAGCTCCGTAGGCAAGCACCATGGACTTGTAGCAGATGCGAGCTTCAACTGGAAGCCAGTGGAGTGTGCGGAGGAGCGGGGTGACGTGAGAGAACTTGGGAAGGTTGAACACCAGACGGGCTGCGGCATTCTGGATGAGTTGTAGGGGTTTAATGGCACAGGCAGGGAGCCCAGCCAACAGCGAGTTGCAGTAATCCAGACGGGAGATGACAAGTGCCTGGTTTAGGACCTGTGCCACTTCCTGTGTAAGGCAGGGTCGTACTCTCCGAATGTTGTAGAGCATGAACCTACAGGATCGGGTCACCGCCTTGATGTTAGCGGAGAACGACAGGGTGTTGTCCAGGGTCACGCCAAGGCTCTTCGCACTCTGGGAGGAGGACACAACGGAGTTGTCAACCGTGATGGCGAGATCATGGAACGGGCAGTCCTTACCCGGGAGGAAAAGCAGCTCCGTCTTGCCGAGGTTCAGCTTGAGGTGGTGATCCGTCATCCATACTGATATGTCTGCCAGACATGCAGAGATGCGATTCGCCACCTGGTTATCAGAAGGGGGAAAGGAGAAGATTAGTTGTGTGTCGTCAGCGTAGCAATGAAAGGAGAGGCCATGTGAGGATATGACAGAGCCAAGTGACTTGGTGTATAGCGAGAATAGGAGAGGGCCTAGAACTGAGCCCTGGGGGACACCAGTGGTGAGAGCACGTGGTGCGGAGACAGCTTCTCGCCACGCCACTTGGTAGGAGCGACCGGTCAGGTAGGACGCAATCCAAGAGTGAGCCGCGCCGGAGATGCCCAGCTCGGAGAGGGTGGAGAGGAGGATCTGATGGTTCACAGTATCAAAGGCAGCAGACAGGTCTAGAAGGACAAGAGCAGAGGAGAGAGAGTTAGCTTTAGCAGTGCGGAGAGCCTCTGTGACACAGAGAAGAGCAGTCTCAGTTGAATGACCAGTCTTGAAACCTGACTGGTTTGGATCAAGAAGGTCATTCTGAGAGAGATAGCAAGAGAGTTGGCTAAAGACGGCACGCTCAATAGTTTTGGAGAGAAAAGAAAGAAGGGATACTTGTCTGTAGTTGTTGACATCAGAGGGATCGACTGTTGGTTTTTTGAGAAGGGGTGCAACTCTCGCTCTCTTGAAGACGGAAGGGACATAGCCAGCGGTCAAGGATGAGTTGATCAGCGAGGTGAGGTAAGGGAGAAGGTCACCGGAGATGGTCAGGAGAAGAGAGGAGGGGATAGGGTCAAGCGGGCAGGTTGTTGGGCGGCCTGCCGTCACAAGTCGCAAGATTTTATCTGGAGAGAGAGGGGAGAAAGAAGTCAAAGCATAGGGTAGGGCAGTGTGAGCAGGACCAGCAGTGTCATTTGACTTAACAAACGAGGATCGGATGTCGTCAACCTTGATTTCAAAATGGTTGCGAAGTCATCCACAGAGAGGGAGGGGGGATTCAGCAGGGAGGAGAATGTGGCAAAGAGCTTCCTAGGGTTAGAGGCGGATGCTTGGAATTTAGAGTGGTAGAAAGTGGCCTTAGCAGCAGAAACAGATGAAGAAAATGTAGAGAGGGAGGGAGTGAAAAGATGCCAGGTCTGCAGGGAGTCTAGTTTTCTTCCATTTCCGCTCAGCTGCCCGGAGCTCTGTTCTGTGAGCTCGCAATGAGTCATCAAGCCACGGAGCTGGAGGGGAGGACCGAGCCGGCCGGGAGGATAGGGGATATAGAGAGTCAAAGGATGCAGAAAGGGAGGAGAGGATGGTTGAGAAGGCAGAATCAGGAGATTGGAGGGAGAAGGATTGAGCAGAGGGAAGAGATGATAGGATGGAAGAGGAGAGAGTAGCGGGAGAGAGAGAGCGAAGGTTGTGGCGGCGCATTACCATCTGTGTAGGGGCAGAGTGAGTAGTGTTGGAGGAGAGCGAGAGAGAAAAGGATACAAAGTAGTGGTCGGAGACATGGAGGGGAGTTGCAGTGAGATTAGTAGAAGAACAGCATCTAGTAAAGATGAGGTCAAGCGTATTGCCTGCCTTGTGAGTAGTGGGGGACGGTGAGAGGGTGAGGTCAAAAGAGGAGAGGAGTGGAAAGAAGGAGGCAGAGAGAAATGAGTCAAATGTAGACGTAGGGAGGTTGAAATCCCCCAAAACTGTGAGGGGTGAGCCATCCTCAGGAAAGGAACTTATCAACGCATCAAGCTCATTGATGAACTCTCCAAGGGAACCTGGAGGGCGATAGATGACAAGGATATTAAGCTTAAATGGGCTAGTGACTGTGACAGCATGGAATTCAAATGAGGAGATAGACAGATGGGTTAGGGGAAAAATAGAGAATGTCCACTTGGGAGAGATGAGGATTCCTGTGCCACCACCCCGCTGACCAGATGCTCTCGGGGTATGCGAGAACACATGGTCAGACGAGGAGAGAGCAGTAGGAGTGGCAGTGTTTTCAGTGGTAATCCATGTTTCCGTCAGCGCCAAGAAGTCGAGGGACTGGAGGGTAGCATAGGCTGGGATGAACTCTGCCTTCTTGGCAGCAGAACGGCAGTTCCAGAGGCTGCCTAAGACCTGGAACTCCAGGTGTGTGGTGCGTGCAGGGACCACCAGGTTAGAGAGGCAGCAGCCACGCGGTGTGAGGCGTTTGTGTAGCCTGTGCGGAGAGGAGAGAACAGGGATAGGCAGAGGCATAGTTGACAGGCTGCAGCAAATAGCTACAATAATGCAGAGGAGATCGGAATTAAATGAACTAAACATCTGGGAAAGGAGAGAGCGGGGCCTCCCTCACCACAACTCCCAAATATAACTCTCCCAACTTCCACCTCAGAAACTATAATTGTTGTAAACTACAGCGGTTCAATGTTTCTAGGAATAGACTAACTCAGTTTATTCAGCTAGCTAACTAGGTGCAGTATTATTCCGTGAAAATCGTCCGGGCATCAAGTCATATGACGCCACAGCCAGCTAGCATGCCGGACTCCAGCAACACGGTTTAGCGCCAATACTCTGCCATCACATGTATATATCTATACTAAATCACATGTATATATATCTGATATACTGTATACTATATCACATGTATATATATCTGATATACTGTATACTATATCACATGTATATACAGTGCCCTCCACAATTATTGGCACCCCTGTTTAAGATGTGGTCGAGGACTTCCAAAAATTCTCCTTTTTTTTTAAACAACATAGAACCCAAATGCAAAAAAATAGAAAAATCCAACCTTTTATTTAAGTACATTACTTTGGTGTAAAAAAAAAAAATCACACATTTAGAAAAGAAAAAACTTGAAATCATGTGTCCCACAATTATTGGCACCCCTGATGTTAATACTTTGTACAACCCCCTTTTGCCAACAAGACAGCACTTAATCTCCTCCTATAACATTTCACAAGATTGGAGAACACAGAGAGAGGGATCTTTGACCATTCTTCTTTGCACAATCTTTCTAGATCATCCAGTGTCCTGGGTCCTCTCTTATGCACTCTCCTCTTTAGCTCGCCCCACAGGTTTTCGATTGGGTTGAGGTCTGGGGACTGAGATGGCCATGGGAGGACCTTGAGTTTGTGACTGCTGAACCATTTTTGTGTAGATTTTGCCACATGTTTTGGATCATTATCCTGCTGAAAGACCCAATGACGACCCATCTTCAGCTTTCTGGCAGAGGCCATCAGGTTTTTATTTAAAATGTCCTGGTAGTTCAAAGCGTTCATAATGCCATGCACCCTAACAAGGTTCCCAGGGCCTTTGGAAGAGAAACAAGCCCACAGCATCACAGATCCTCCACCATACTTCACGGTGGGCATGAGGTGCTTTTCGGCATACTCATCTTTTGTTTTACGCCAGACCCACTTAGAGTGTTTGTTGCCAAAAAGCTCAATCTTAGTCTCATCTGACCAAAGCACACAATCCCAGTTGAAGTCCCAGTGCCGCTTAGCAAACTCCAGACGTTTACGTTTGTGAGTATTAGTGAGAAAAGGCTTTTTCCTTGCATGCCTCCCAAACAGCTTGTTGGCATGTAAAGAGCGTCTGATGGTTGTTTTGGAGACTTTGTGACCCCAAGATGCCACTCTTTGATGCAATTCTGTGACAGTGAGCTTAGGACTTTTTTTTACTTCTCTTACCATCCTCCTCACTGTGCGTTGTGGCAAGATAAACTTGGGACCTCTTCCAGCCTTGTTTGTCACTGTTCCAGTTGTTTTAAACTTCTTAATGATTCCTCTGACTGTAGATACGGGCAAGTTAAGGCGAGTGGCTATTTTCTTGTAGCCATTGCCTGACTTATGAAGGTCGACACAAATCTGCCTTACTTGAAAGGTGTGTTCTCTTGTCTTTGCCATGTTGACAAATGGGTAAGAGAATTAGGCCTCTGTGTCACGTCATATTTATACCCCAGGGAAACAGGAAGTCATGAATTACTAATTAAAAGTTCCTAGATACCCTGACCAACTTTAGCAACTACAGAAAAATATATTTTTTTTAAAATAAATTAAAATTTTCAACGGAATTGTTAGGGGTGCCAATAATTGTGGGACACATGATTTCAAGTTTTTTTATTTCTAAATGTGTAATTTTTTTTTTACCACCAAAGTAATGTACTTAAATAAAAGGTTGGATTTTTCTCTTTTTTTGCATTTGGGTTCTATGTTGTTAAAAAAAAATGGATAATTTTTGGAAGTCCTCGACCACATCTTAAACAGGGGTGCCAATAATAGTGGAGGGCACTGTATATATCTGATATACTGTATACTTTATCACATGTATATATATCTGATATACTGTACACTACATTTACATTTTAGTCATTTAGCAGATGCTCTTATCCATAGCGACTTACAGTTAGTGAGTGCATACATTTTTCATACTGGCCCCCCGTGGGAAACAAACCCACAACCCTGGCGTTGCAAGCGCCATGCTCTACCAACTGAGCTACAGGGGACCTACCTATATCACATGTACAGTGGGGAAAAAAAGTATTTAGTCAGCCACCAATTGTGCAAGTTCTCTCACTTAAAAAGATGAGAGAGGCCTGTAATTTTCATCATAGGTACACGTCAACTATGACAGACAAATTGAGAAGAAAACAAATCCAGAAAATCACATTGTAGGATTTTTTATGAATTTATTTGCAAATTATGGTGGAAAATAAGTATTTGGTCACCTACAAACAAGCAAGATTTCTGGCTCTCACAGACCTGTAACTTCTTCTTTAAGAGGCTCCTCTGTCCTCCACTCGTTACCTGTATTAATGGCACCTGTTTGAACTTGTTATCAGTATAAAAGACACCTGTCCACAACCTCAAACAGTCACACTCCAAACTCCACTATGGCCAAGACCAAAGAGCTGTCAAAGGACACCAGAAACAAAATTGTAGACCTGCACCAGGCTGGTAAGACTGAATCTGCAATAGGTAAGCAGCTTGGTTTGAAGAAATCAACTGTGGGAGCAATTATTAGGAAATGGAAGACATACAAGACCACTGATAATCTCCCTCGATCTGGGGCTCCACGCAAGATCTCACCCTGTGGGGTCAAAATGATCACAAGAACGGTGAGCAAAAATCCCAGAACCACACGGGGGGACCTAGTGAATGACCTGCAGAGAGCTGGGACCAAAGTAACAAAGCCTACCATCAGTAATACACTACGCCGCCAGGGACTCAAATCCTGCAGTGCAAGACGTGTCCCCCTGCTTAAGCCAGTACATGTCCAGGCCCGTCTGAAGTTTGCTAGAGTGCATTTGGATTATCCAGAAGAGGATTGGGGAGAATGTCATATGGTCAGATGAAACCAAAATAGAACTTTTTTGGTAAAAACTCAACTCGTCGTGTTTGGAGGACAAAGAATGCTGAGTTGCATCCAAAGAACACCATACCTACTGTGAAGCATGGGGGTGGAAGCATCATGCTTTGGGGCTGTTTTTCTGCAAAGGGACCAGGACGACTGATCCGTGTAAAGGAAAGAATGAATGGGGCCATGTATCGTAAGATTTTGAGTGAAAACCTCCTTCCATCAGCAAGGGCATTGAAGATGAAACGTGGCTGGGTCTTTCAGCATGACAATGATCCCAAACACACTGCCCGGGCAACGAAGGAGTGGCTTCGTAAGAAGCATTTCAAGGTCCTGGAGTGGCCTAGCCAGTCTCCAGATCTCAACCCCATAGAAAATCTTTGGAGGGAGTTGAAAGTCCGTGTTGCCCAGCGACAGCCCCAAAACATCACTGCTCTAGAGGAGATCTGCATGGAGGAATGGGCCAAAATACCAGCAACAGTGTGTGAAAACCTTGTGAAGACTTACAGAAAACGTTTGACCTGTGTCATTGCCAACAAAGGGTATATAACAAAGTATTGAGAAACTTTTGTTATTGACCAAATACTTATTTTCCACCATAATTTGCAAATAAATTCATTAAAAATCCTACAATGTGATTTTCTGGAAAAAAAAATCTCATTTTGTCTGTCATAGTTGACGTGTACCTATGATGAAAATTACAGGCCTCTCTCATCTTTTTAAGTGGGAGAATTTGCACAATTGGTGGCTGACTAAATACTTTTTTCCCCCACTGTATATATATCTGATATACTGTATACTATATCACATGTATACATACCTGATATACTGTATACTATATCACATGTATACATACCTGATCCAGTGTGGCTAGCTGCAGCTGTTGTACACCACTGGGCAAGATGGCTTTAACCTCGTTTCTGACCAGTTCTGTGTCTTCCCGGTCATACTCCTCCACGTAAACCTCTGGGGGGCTCTGACTGCTCGGGTGCGCCCTCTTCTGGCCTTTGCTGTCATCCTCCTTCACTGAAGGCCTCTCAACCAGCAGCAGCCCGTAGAGAACCTGCCGTATGTACAGAGAGGTGGTGTACCCACTGGGACGGCCGAAATCTTCCACTTGGACACGATGTATCATCCTTTTATGCAGCAGCACGTTCACAATGCAGGAGGAAAGCCTACCCTTCATCAACAGCAGCACGGTCCAATCTGGCAGGACACTCAGATGATTTGGGAGACACTTGCGGCTAGGCGCCACGCCATTGTTGAAGAACTCCTCCAGGTAACTGGGTAGAGTTGGTGGAATCTGGTACTCTTCTATGCCCTTAGAGAGGGCATCAGAAATTGGGTGTGTGATAAGACTGGGCACACTGTCCAAGGCCTCCCGCAGCTCATTGAAGCTGGCCAGCCATTTCAGCAAGCGTTTGAAGGTGGGAAACCTGTCGGCAGCTTGTTTTACTTGTTTGTTCACAATCTGCGGCTTGTCTTCATTGTCTCCCCACCAGATATGTAAGTTGACATTGTCGTTTCCTGCCATAACAGCGAAGACTGGGAGAAGCTGTTTGTTGATCTTACATTTTTCGGAGAATCTTTCTGTGGTATAGAGCTGGCAGCGGATACGTTTTTGAGCGCTCACAAATGGATACTGCCACTTAAAACCAGACATGGGCAGACATCCTGCCTGGATGTCAAAGATATAAAAGTCGCTGTCATCTGACAGCACTGGACATTTCCACTTTTGAGCCAGGGAGGCTATACATTGGTCTGCCTCACAGAGGCACTGTGTGAACGGCACTTTCAGGCTGGAGAGGACTTGTTTGAAGACATATTTGACGAGGGTTGGTAGTACACCGCTCATCTGATTCTGTGATTCAGCCAAGGCTTTGGCTTTCTTGATCGTTGATTGAGCTCGTTTTTGGAGAGTGTCAAACTTTCTGTCGGTAGAGTCGGAGCCTCCATCTATAATCACATAAGGGGTAATGTCACAGTCTCTCAGAGCCTTAAAGAACTTGCAGACCTGGTCCTTAAAATCATCATAATCCCCTCCATGACGCCCCTCCAAACGTCCTTTAAAAAAAAGCATGTTGTACAGATTAGTACCATCTATGATCAGCTTGCTGTTACTGAATTTAACAGATCTTAAAATGTTTCCATTATGCTTAATAAAGCTTTTCAAATACGAGACACCCATGATGTGCTCCTTCTGGGATGTGATGTCTTTCCAAGTGAAGAGTTTCAGTCAAAGGGATTATTTATATGGATGCAAGCAACATTCCAAATGGAGGAGTTTCCACTTCCTTAAGTTACCCTTTCCATACATCACCTCAGTCATATTTCCCTCGTTATCTCTTTATGGTCAAGTTAACTGATGCTGAGACCAGTTTATGAGATCATTCTTATTGAAATCCTCTATGAGTATTCGGTTTTCAGTTTTGGTCACGGCTTAGTCACTAGACCACTGGAGAGGCAACCATTTTTATTTCTGTTTGATTAGATTAAATAATAAGATTACCCAACTACTTTTGTTACCAACTATTTGTACGAATAAAACTGAAACCTAAAATGCTCTATAATCACTGTAGCCGAGGAATGTATTGTGCAAACAGTGGGAGATCACTTAGGCACTTCAAGGATCTGGAACCCAAACTGGTCGGGTTGCTTGGTGTACTGCCCTCCTTAAGGTGTATGCAACCATAATTTGACAGCCAGCCAAACTCCAATCAAGAACTGAACCAGAGTCAGGGATAGGCTTTCCATAAACCTCCAGTTTTATAGTTGAAACGGTATAAAACTGTAACAATACAGAAAAATGACATTGTTGGAGCAGCTCAGACTAAACGCCAATATAAATGCACAACAGAGTCTATCCGATGTTTCCTAGTTGCATTGTGAACAATATGCACTGTACATAGAAAACCTTCGTATCCTGCTTGAATATTGTTCTAAACAGGATTACTATCTAATTAACATTTGAGCTAACTAAAGTGTAAAGAGAAATCACATATAGAGAGAAGCTAGCTGCAAAACAGTACTTAACAGGCAGGCTAGGCTAGCGAGGGAATACACGTAATCGATATACTTAAAAACTCAGAATTAATACATGACTTTCAGAAAATACTTACAATACTAAAAGATGAATATCTTAGAGATGATTTGTACTTAAAGGCAATGCTTTACGAAAGCTTAACAAGAAGGATGGTGGAAGATAAACAGCAGCATTACGTCGCTCTTTTCCAACAATGAGGCTAAACTGCATAATTTTCTAAATTATTTCCTGTTTTACCACCAACAAAGTAGCAGCACAGCATAGTACACGCTAGCTGCGGCTACAAAAAACAGCCACTGGATGGCGACAAATCAAAAGGCGCTTGGCCAAAAGAATAGAAGGCAGAATAGTTGGCAAAGGACTGTATTTAGTTTGTCTTGCTGGTGGTGGTGTGGGCTACCGAGGTGGTGGTGTGGGCTACCGAGGTGGTGGTGTGGGCTACTATGGTGGTGGTGTGGGCTACCGAGGTGGTGGTGTGGGCTACCGAGGTGGTGGTGTGGGCTACTATGGTGGTGGTGTGGGCTACTGAGGTGGTGGTGGTGGTGTGGGCTACCAAGGTGGTGGTGTGGGCTCCCAAGGTGGTGGTGTGGGCTACTGTGGTGGTTGTGTGGGCTACTGTGGTGGTGGTGTGGGCTACTGTGGTGGTGGTGGTGGTGGTGTGGGCTACCAAGGTGGTGGTGTGGGCTACTGTGGTGGTGGTGTGGGCTACTGTGGTGGTTGTGTGGGCTACTGTGGTGGTGGTGTGGGCTACTGTGGTGGTGGTGTGGGCTACTGTGGTGGTTGTGTGGGCTACTGTGGTGGTGGTGTGGGCTACTGTGGTGGTTGTGTGGGCTACTGTGGTGGTGGTGTGGGCTACTGTGGTGGTGGTGTGGGCTACTGTGGTGGTTGTGTGGGCTACTGTGGTGGTGGTGTGGGCTACTGTGGTGGTGGTGGTGGTGTGGGCTACTGTGGTAGTGGTGGTGGTGTGGGCTACAGAGGTGGTGGTGTGGGCTACCGAGGTGGTGGTGTGGGCTACCAAGGTGGTGGTGTGGGCTACCAAGGTGGTGGTGTGGGCTCAGAGGTGGTGGTGTGGGCTACTGTGGTGGTGGTGTGGGCTACTGTGGTGGTGGTGTGGGCTACCAAGGTGGTGGTGTGGGCTACCAAGGTGGTGGTGTGGGCTCAGAGGTGGTGGTGTGGGCTACTGTGGTGGTGGTGTGGGCTACCGAGGTGGTGGTGTGGGCTACCAAGGTGGTGGTGTGGGCTACAGAGGTGGTGGTGTGGGCTCAGAGGTGGTGGTGTGGGCTACTGTGGTGGTGGTGTGGGCTACAGAGGTGGTGGTGTGGGCTACCAAGGTGGTGGTGTGGGCTACAGAGGTGGTGGTGTGGGCTACCAAGGTGGTGGTGTGGGCTACAGAGGTGGTGGTGTGGGCTACCAAGGTGGTGGTGTGGGCTACAGAGGTGGTGGTGTGGGCTACCAAGGTGGTGGTGTGGGCTACAGAGGTGGTGGTGTGGGCTACTGTGGTGGTGGTGTGGGCTACCGAGGTGGTGGTGTGGGCTACCAAGGTGGTGGTGTGGGCTACAGAGGTGGTGGTGTGGGCTACCAAGGTGGTGGTGTGGGCTACTGTGGTGGTGGTGTGGGCTACCGAGGTGGTGGTGTGGGCTACCAAGGTGGTGGTGTGGGCTACAGAGGTGGTGGTGTGGGCTACCAAGGTGGTGGTGTGGGCTACCAAGGTGGTGATGTGGGCTACCAAGGTGGTGGTGTGGGCTACCGAGGTGGTGGTGTGGGCTACAGAGGTGGTGGTGTGGGCTACCGAGGTGGTGGTGTGGGCTACCAAGGTGGTGGTGTGGGCTACAGAGGTGGTGGTGTGGGCTACCGAGGTGGTGGTGTGGGCTACTGTGGTGGTTTTGGTGTAGGCTACCAAGGTGGTGGTTTTGGCTACTGTGGTGGTGGTAGTGGTGTGGGCTACCAAGGTGGTGGTGTGGGCTACCGTGGTGGTGGTGTGGGCTACTGTGGTGGTGGTGTGGGCTACTGTGGTGGTTGTGTGGGCTACTGTGGTGGTGGTGTGGGCTACTGTGGTGGTGGTGTGGGCTACTGTGGTGGTTGTGTGGGCTACTGTGGTGGTGGTGTGGGCTACTGTGGTGGTGGTGGTGACGGCTACTATGGTGGTGGTGGTGGTGTGGGCTACTGTGGTAGTGGTGGTGGTGTGGGCTACAGAGGTGGTGGTGTGGGCTACCGAGGTGGTGGTGTGGGCTACCAAGGTGGTGGTGTGGGCTACCAAGGTGGTGGTGTGGGCTCAGAGGTGGTGGTGTGGGCTACTGTGGTGGTGGTGTGGGCTACCGAGGTGGTGGTGTGGGCTACCAAGGTGGTGGTGTGGGCTACAGAGGTGGTGGTGTGGGCTACCAAGGTGGTGGTGTGGGCTACAGAGGTGGTGGGTGGGCTACGGGTGGGGCCAGGTGGTGGTGTGGGCTACAGAGGTGGTGGTGTGGGCTACCAAGGTGGTGGTGTGGGCTACAGAGGTGGTGGTGTGGGCTACTGTGGTGGTGGTGTGGGCTACCGAGGTGGTGGTGTGGGCTACCAAGGTGGTGGTGTGGGCTACAGAGGTGGTGGTGTGGGCTACCAAGGTGGTGGTGTGGGCTACCGAGGTGGTGGTGTGGGCTACCAAGGTGGTGGTGTGGGCTACAGAGGTGGTGGTGTGGGCTACAGAGGTGGTGGTGTGGGCTACTGTGGTGGTTTTGGTGTAGGGCTACCAAGGTGGTGGTGTTTGGCTACAGTGGTGGTGGTAGTGGTGTGGGCTACCGAGGTGGTGGTGTGGGCTACTGCGTGGTGTGGTAAGGTGGTGGGCTACTGTGGTGGTGGTGTGGTGTGGGCTACCTGGTGGTGGTGTGGGCTACTGTGGTGGTGGTGTGGGCTACTGTGGTGGTGGTGTGGGCTACTGAGGTGGTGGTGTGGGCTACCAAGGTGGTGGTGTGGGCTACTGTGGTGGTGTTGTGGGCTACCAGGTTGGTGGTGTGGGCTACCGTCGTGGTGGTGTGGGCTACTGAGGTGGTGGTGTGGGCTACCGAAGTGGTGGTGTGGGCTACCATGGTATTGTGTCAGTTAAAACACAGTTGGAGATGGAGTAACAGGTCAAAGGGCTAATGCCCAGTTTATTATTGGATTGAAGGTTGATAGACTGTACAGTCACCTCCAAAAATATTGATAAAGGTTAATACGATAATCATGGGGGAGTAATAACCTATAGGTAACCTTGTTGATTCTCCTCAGGACTTTGAACGGCCCCACAAACCGCGGGCTCAGCTTCCGGCAGGGCAGGCGGAGGGGCAGATTCCGGGTCGAGAGCCAGACCCGATCACCCGGTACAAAGACCGGGGCCTCACTGCGGTGGCGGTCAGCGTTGGCCTTCTGATGATGCACGTTGCATTGGAGGTGGACGTGAGCAGCGTCCCACGTCTCCTCCGCGCGCCGAAAACAGTCATCCACCACAGGAGCCTCGGTCTGGCTCTGGTGCCACGGTGCCAGAACCGGTTGGTAACCTAAAAGACATTGGAATGCTGTTAGGTTAGTGGAGGAGTGACGGAGAGAGTTCTGGGCATATTCAGCCCATGACAAGAACACTTCCTGATGCTGAAAGGGACTATTTACATGGATGCAAACAACATTCAAAATGGATGAGTTTCCATTTCCTTAAGTTACCCTTTCCATACATCACCTCAAGGGAGGAGCAAAACCCGCTCACACTAATGACACTCGTACAATCCAATAAACACGCACACCAAACAGTGGACGGGAACAGGTTAAATAGGCAGACAAACTAACATAATGGGGAACAGGTGCGCAACAACAGACAACAATCAAGTGAACATAGAAACATATAACACAGAGCGGCAGCAGCTAGTACTCCGGTGACGACGAACGCCGAAGCCTGCCCGAGCCAGAAGGAAGTTGTTCAGTGGAACAAGGCACACATGCCTTATTCTGGTGATGTATCCTACGTGACTTAATCCATGTACATGTGAGTTGATTGTAAAGTAGGTTTATGATGTATCCTACATGACTTAATCCATGTACATGTGAGTTGATTGTAAAGTAGGTTTATGATGTATCCTACATGACTTAATCCATGTACATGTGACTTCATTGTAAAGTAGGTTTATGATGTATCCTACATGACTTAATCCATGTACATGTGAGTTGATTGTAAAGTAGGTTTATGATGTATCCTACATGACTTAATCCATGTACATGTGAGTTGATTGTAAAGTAGGTTTATGATGTATCCTACATGACTTAATCCATGTACATGTGACTTCATTGTAAAGTAGGTTTATGCAGAGCCCTATATAGATAGATATATACACTACCGTTCGAAAGTTTGGGGTCACTTAGAAATGTCCTTGTTTTCCATGAAAACATACAGTTGAAGTCGGAAGTTTGCATACACCTTAGCCAAATACATTTAAACTCAGTTTTTCACAATTCCTGACATTTAATCCTAGTAAAAATGCCCTGTTTTAGGTCAGTTAGGATCACTACTTTATTTTGAGAATGCTTTTATTTCTTTCATCACATTCCCAGTGGGTCAGAAGTTTACATACACTCTGTTAGTATTTGTCAGCATTGCCTTTAAATTGTTTGACTTGGGTCAAATGTTTTGGGTAGCCTTCCACAAACTTCCCACAATAAGTTGGGTGAATTTTGGCCCATTCCTCCTGACAGAGCTGGTATAACTGAGTCAGGTTTGTAGGCCTCCTTGCTCGCACACGCTTTTTCAGTTCTGCCCACACATTTTTATCATTTATAAGATTTGCATTCCATCATATCCAAGATGGCGTAGCAGTGTGGTCGGGTATTTTGTAGTGTCCTCGTGTAAATAGTCCGTTTTATTTTATTTTTCGTATATATTTCTCAATCTCACTTTCCATCTTTTAACTATATATACTTTACATTTACATTTTACATTTTAGTCATTTAGCAGACGCTCTTATCCAGAGCGACTTACAGTTAGTGAGTGCATATATTTTTTTCATACTGGCCCCCCGTTCCTGCAACCCGCCTCACCCAATGTGGAACGGATTCTATTATTTTTTATATACCTTTTTATCTAGAACCTCTTGCTGAAACTAGCCAGCTAGCCAGCTAACAAGCCACTTGCTATTAGCCAAAGTTAGCGGTCTTCACCATTGTCCGTGGCCTGCACTACCTACCAGCCAGCTCTAGCCTGGACAATTATCGTCCAGTCTGCACAGTCTGCACAGCGTGCTATCGACCCAGAGCATATCGGATTTTCTGCCGGAATCACTGAATCACTGGACCTTAACACCGGATCATCGCAACTAGCTAGCTGCAGCCGAATGGATGTTGCTGTTGTTGGCAAATCACCACTGTCCCGAAACAAGCACCAGTTAGCCTTGAGCTAGCCTCGAGCCAGGCCCATCTACCGGCTATCTACCTCTCTGTCAACCGAACGGGACCTCCTAGTGTCGACATGGAGCCCTGCCGATCCATCACGACTGGTCTGCCGACGTAATCGTCTGATGTGGTTTCAACAGGCTTCCCGTTGCGACGACCACGAAGATCTATCTGCTATCCCCGGCCCGCTAGAACACGCAATCAACAGCCGTGCCTCCTGCTCGCCTGAGCCGTAGCGGCCACCGAACTGCTCCCGGTCTCACCTATTGCTGTTCACTGGACCTTATGATCACTCAGCTACACAGCTGATGCCTGCTGGACTGTTCCTTTACACGGTACCCCATCCTGTTTATCTGTTTAGCCTCAGGCCAAAATTGTGTCACCATTACCAGTTGTTGTCTTAGCTCTCTCGAATAACACCTGTGATTGCTTTATGCCTCTCTCCCATGTCAATATGCTTTGCCTATTGCTGTTTCGGTTAGTTCCTATTGTACCATTTCACTGTAGCGCCTCCAGTCCCGCTCAACCTGCCTCAGATAGCTCCTTTGTCCCACCCCCCATTCACGCGGAGACCGGCTCAATCGGTGCCTCCAGTGATGCTATCTCTTTCATCGTTACCCAACACTTAGGTTCACCGCCACTGTACTCATATCCTTCTATATCCTTGTCTGTACATAATGCCCTGAATCTATTCTACAACGCCCGGAATTCTGCCCCTTTTATTCTCTGTACCCAACGCACTAGAAGACCAGTTCTTAAAGCCTTTAGCCGTATCCTTATTCTATTCCTCCTCTGTTCCTCTGGTGATGTAGAGGTTAACCCAGGCCCTGTAGCCCCCAGTATCACTCCTACTCCCCAGGCGCTATCATATGTTGACTTCTGTAACCGTAAAAACCTAGGTTTCTTGCATGTTAACATCAGAAGACTCCACCCTAAGTTTGAGTTATTCACTGCGTTAGCACACTCCGCCAACTCTGATGTTCGAGCAGTGTCTGAAATCTGGCTTAGGAAGGCCACCAAAAATTCTGAAATTTCCATCCCCAACTACAACATTTTCCATCTAGATAGAACTGCCAAAGGGGGCGGAGTTGCAATCTACTGTAGAGATAGCCTGCAGAGCTCTATCATTCTATCCAGGTCTATAACCAAACAGTTTGAGCTTCTACTTCTAAAAATCCACCTTTCCAGAAATAAGTCTCTCACTGTTGCCGCTTGCTACAGACCCCCCTCAGCCCCCAGCTGTGCCCTGGACACCATATGTGAATTGATTGCCCCCCATCTATCCTCAGAGTTCGTACTGCTTGGTGACCTAAACTGGGATATGCTTAACACCCCGGCCATCCTACAATCCAAACTAGATGCCCTCAATCTCACACAAATTATCAAGGAACCTACCAGGTACAACCCTACATCTGTAAACATGGGCACCCTCATAGATATCATCCTGACTAATTTACCCTCTAAATACACCTCCGCTGTCTTCAACCAGGATCTCTGCGATCACTGCCTCATTGCCTGCGTCCGTAATGGGTCCGCGGTCAAACGACCACCCCTCATCACTGTCAAACGCTCCCTAAAACATTTCAGCGAGCAGGCCTTTCTAATTGACCTGGCCCGGGTATCCTGGAAGGATATTGACCTCATTCCATCAGTAGAGGATGCCTGGTTGTTCTTTAAAAGGGCTTTCCTCTCCATCTTAAATAAGCATGCCCCATTAAAAAAAAATCAGAACTAAGAACAGATATAGCCCCTGGTTCACCCCAGACTTGACTGCCCTTGATCAGCACAAAAACATCCTGTGGAGTACTGCATTAGCATCGGACAGCCCCCGCGATATGCAACTTTTCAGGGAAGTCAGGAAGCAATATACACAATCAGTTAGGAAAGCAAAGGCTAGCTTTTTCAAACAGAAATTTGCATCCTGTAGCACTAATTCCAAAAACTTTTGGGACACTGTAAAGTCCATGGAGAATAAGAGCACCTTCCCCCAGCTGCCCACTGCACTGAGGCTAGGAAACACTGTCACCACCGATAAATCTACGACAATCGAGAATTTCAACAAGCATTTTGCTACGGCTGGCCACGCTTTCCACCTGGCTACCCCTACCCCGGCCACCAGCGCTGCACCCTCCGCTGCAACTTGCCCATGCACCCCCCGCTTCTCCTTCACCCAAATTCAGATAGCTGATGTTCTGAAAGAGCTGCAAAATCTGGACCCCTACAAATCAGCTGGGCTAGACAATCTGGACCTTTTCTTTCTAAAATTAGCCGCCGAAATTGTTGCAACCCCTATTACTAGCCTCTTTTTCGTATCGTCTGAGATCCCCAGAGATTGGAAAGCTGCCACGGTCATCCCCCTCTTCAAAGGGACACTTTAGATCCAAACTGTTACAGACCTATATCCATCCTGCCCTGCCTTTCGAAAGTATTTGAAAGCCAAGTTAACAAACAGATCACCGACCATTTCGAATCCCACCGTACCTTCTCCGCTATGCAATCTGGTTTCCGAGCTGGTCATGGGTGCACCTCAGCCACGCTCAAGGTCCTAAACTATATTATAACCGCGATCGATAAAAGACAGTACTGTGCAGCCGTCTTCATTGACCTGGCCAAGGCTTTCGACTCTGTCAATCACCGCATTCTTATTGGCAGACTAAATAGCCTTGGTTTCTCAAATTACTGCCTCGCCTGGTTCACCAACTACTTCTCAGATAGAGTTCAATGTGTCAAATCGGAGGGCCTGTGGTCTGGACCTCTGGCAGTCTCTATGGGGGTGCCACAGGGTTCAATTCTTGGGCCAACTCTATTATCTGTGTATATCAATGATGTCGCTCTTGCTGCTGGTGACTCTCAGATCCACCTCTACGCCCGACTAGAATCACTACTCCTGGCGGGTCTGACCTAGAATATGTGGACAACTACAAATACCTAGGTGTCTGGTTAGACCGTAAACTCTCCTTCCAGACTCACATTAAGCATCTCCAATCCAAAGTTAAATCTAGAATCGGCTTCCTATTTCGCAACAAAGCCTCCTTCACTCATGCTGCCAAACATGCCCTCGTAAAACTGACTATCCTACCAATCCTTGACTTCGGGGATGTCATTTACAAAATAGCCTCCAACACTCTACTCAGCAAATTGGATGTAGTCTATCACAGCGCCATCTGTTTTGTCACCAAAGCCCCATATACTACCCACCATTGTGACCTGTACGCTCTCGTTGGCTGGCCCTCACTACATATTCTTCGCCAAACCCACTGGCTCCATGTCATCTATAAATCATTGCTAGGCAAATCCCCGCCTTATCTTAGGTCATTGGTCACCATAGCAACACCCACCCGTAGTATGCGCTCCAGCAGGTATATCTCACTGGTCATCCCCAAAGCCAACACCTCCTTTGGCCGCCATTCCTTCCAGTTCTCTGCTGCCAATGACTGGAACGAACTGCAAAAATCTCTGAAGCTGGAGACTCTTCTCTCCCTCACTAAACTTTAAACATCAGTTATCAGAGCAGCTTAACGATCACTGCACCTGTACACAGCCCATCTGTAATTAGCCCACCCAAATACCTCATCCCCATATTGTTATTTATTTTGCTTATTTGCACCCCAGTATCTCTATTTGCACATCATCTTCTGCATATCTATCATTCCAGTGTTAATACTAAATTGTAATTATTTTGCACTATGGCCTATTTCTTGCCTTACCTCCATAACTTACTACATTTGCACACACTGTATATAGATGTTTCTATTGTGTTATTGACTGTACGTTATGTTTATCCCATATGTAACTCTGTGTTGTTGTTGTTTTTATCGCACTGCTTTGCTTTATCTTGGCCAGGTCGCAGTTGTAAATGAGAACTTGTTCTCAACTGGCCTACCTGGTTAAATAAAGGTGAAATATTTTTTAAATCTATCTTTTAATGTATCTTTTATAAACGTATTTTATAGTTAATGATAAAAACTAAGTTAATGACAGTCATTAAAGGTACTGTCAAAGCTAAAATACCACCTCTGCAGGATTTAACATTTCAACTAATCCCTGCCAACACAATAGCAGGTCAGTTATTCCAATGCACTCAGTACCTATAGTTGGGTCTCAGGCTCCTTTATACCAGCAACTCTGGTTCCCGATAGACTAACTAACCAGATGCTAAAAATCCTCAATGAATCCAGTCTATTACAGATACATCGAGTAAAACGACATGCACTTGTATGACTCTTTGAAGACACAGGGTTTCAGAACAATAAAACAAGTTTATTCAAAATTCCAGAAACAGGCATATAAAAACCCAGATCAATCAATCATTTTACATTTTAGTAGTTTAGCAGACGCTCTTATCCAGAGTGACTTACAGTTAGTGAGTGCATACATTTTTTCATACTGGCCCCCCGTGGGAATCGAACCCACAACCCTGGCGTTGCAAGCGCCATGCTCTACCAACTGAGCTACACGGGACCAATGATGAGCTAAAATCAACCATGGATTAACTTCATAGATAACTCCAGCGCCCTTGACTAAACCCTTAGTGGGGTGTGCCAATAAAATGTTATTCGTCTATCACAATTTTATGAGAAGCACAGTATTATTTTTTTAAATGTTATTTTTCTTCTACAATTTATAAACAGCTCATGTCTCCCCCTCAGATGGTGTCTATAAAACTCTAACAGCTACTTTAACACACTTCTATCAATGAGGTAACCTTAAGGATTCCTCCTAGAATTTTACTTTAACCAAGTACAATACAAATCAAAATATATATAATAAAAATCTCAAGCTAAAAAGCTACAGCAAAATACTTTTTCCAGCAGGTGACAGGTTCTTCTAGAAAGCTCAAAGGGAGTTGTACCCTTCTTTTATACCCTCAGTCTTCCTTTCTGCTAACTCATTGTGGCTATCACCTGCTCCAATGATGCATTAACACCTAATGCGGCCATCGCTCAAAAGGTGCCTTTTCAGCATCAACTAACCCCCACCTTTTCTCAACTAAGCAGAACATGCGCTTCAACAGGACGTCCAACTCCTGCCTGGCTGTCCCGACCTGGGGATTTCCAATTCAAGCTAGCAACCTTAGTATACTCCATTATTATTAACTTTTAAAACATACATTTTCAAACATTAACGTTTTTTATTCCACTCAATTCTAATCCTACTACTCCCATTACCTTCTAAACATGCAACATAATTTTTTTTTTAATGACATTTCATTATCAACCTCCTAAGGCCTGTATGTCCTCTAAGCCTAACAAACATAGTCTATATGCATCACACCTTAAAGCAAACAACATTATAACATTCTTAACCATCTTACTGCACTACTTTAATCCCCTTTTAATATTTCCCATTGTATATTTCCCAATGTTTTCAACCTTTAACCTTTAACCTTTCATTCTAATTTCCCAATTCGTTACTTCTCCCTTTTCTTCTTCTCTTTAATCAATGTCAATTCTCTTCTCCATGTTCATTCTTCTTTATGCTCCATGTGTGAGTGAAAGTGAAACTTCTTCATGAGCGTGTGTGTGGGGGGGGTATGCAAGTGGGGCCTTCCTACCCATGCCCTCTGTCACTAAAATGTCACAGAAAACTGGGCCTTAGCCTACTAAACTGGGCCTTAGCCTACTAAACTGGGCCTTAGCCTACTAAACTGGGCCTTAGCCTACTAAACTGGGCCTTAGCCTACTATTCTTAACAGTTGTTTATGTGGTCCCTATATAGTGGTCTCTATATCTATAACTCAACAGAGCTTCGTTGAACCTTTCCTTCCTCTTGCAGTGGGACATTGGGACTTCAGTACAACCTCCTCCAGCACCATCATCATCATCATCATCATCATCATCATAATCTTCTTTCTCCAGCGCCAGAATCTGCCTAGGGTCCGTCAGGTTGTCCAGTGGCCTCCGTTTCCTGGGAGCTGCGTGTGGCGCCCAGCATGGCACTGTACAACTGCACAGAGGGAGGGTCTTCCATCAGGAGAGAATCCGGGTTCATCCCCTGTCTCAGTTCGGCCACAAGCTGGTGCACCAGAGTACCCCTGTACAGCCTAGACTCCAACAGGGAAACAACAGATGGTTGCATTAGCTGTGTTGCTGCTGGTATAGGATAAAATGGAAAGGAATTGATTTAGGTTGATTTAGGAAGTAACACCTTACCAAGCACACTGAGGCTCAGTTAGAGGGAGGCACAGCAGTTGGTTCAGGTCAAGGCCCTCCCTCATGCAGCACTGCCATTGGCTGTAGGCGTGGGCTACACCCAGGTCTAGACCCCTAGCACCTCTCTGAATCAGCCCTACCAGCCTCTCCAACACTGGTCCCTCATCTATAAACTCGATACACACAAAGGGGAGAAGTCATTGGCTGCACTTCACACACTTCATTTATAAATTCTAAGTTGTGTGTGCCTGTGTGTGTTTTGGTCCATGCTCTGGGTCATACCTCTCTGGCTCTTCCTCTGTCTGCAGAGCTCTCCATACACCAGTCCTAGTAGCAGGGCCTGCAGGAGAGGAAGGTCTGGTCGGGGATGGGCGTGCCTCAGCCAGTAGCACGTAACAGCCACAGGAAGTTCCAGATGAGGTGGGAGACCATTCAAAGTGGACTGGGACACACCAAGGGTCTCCAAAAACACCTTATGCCGCACTGACTGTGGAGCCTAAGGAACCGAGCAAGAGAATGAGAAGACATTTCAGAATCAACAGCAGTATGTTTATTTTATACAGTATACTATATCACATGTATATATACCTGATATACTGTATACTATATCACATGTATATATACCTGATATACTGTATACTATATCACATGTATATATACCTGATATCCTGTATACTATATCACATGTATATATACCTGATATACTGTATACTATATCACATGTATATATACCTGATATACTGTATACTATATCACAAGTATATATATCTGATATACTGTATACTATATCACATGTATATATATCTGATATACTGTATACTATATCACATGTATATATACCTGATATACTGTATACTATATCACATGTATATATATCTGATATACTGTATACTATATCACATGTATATATATATCTGATATACTGTATACTATATCACATGTATATATACCTGATATCCTGTATACTATATCACATGTATATATACCTGATATACTGTATACTATATCACATGTATATATACCTGATATACTGTATACTATATCACATGTATATATATCTGATATACTGTATACTATATCACATGTATATATATCTGATATACTGTATACTATATCACATGTATATATACCTGATATACTGTATACTATATCACATGTATATATATCTGATATACTGTATACTATATCACATGTATATATATCTGATATACTGTATACTATATCACATGTATATATACCTGATATACTGTATACTATATCACATGTATATATATCTGATATACTGTATACTATATCACATGTATATATACCTGATATACTGTATACTATATCACATGTATATATACCTGATATACTGTATACTATATCACATGTATATATACCTGATATACTGTATACTCTATCACATGTATACATACCTGATATACTGTATACTATATCACATGTATATATACCTGATATACTGTATACTATATCACATGTATATATATCTGATATACTGTATACTATATCACATGTGTATATATCTGATATACTGTATACTATATCACATGTATATATACCTGATATACTGTATACTATATCACATGTATATATACCTGATATACTGTATACTATATCACATGTATATATATCTGATATACTGTATACTATATCACATGTATATATATCTGATATACTGTATACTATATCACATGTATATACCTGATATACTGTATACTATATCACATGTATATATACCTGATATACTGTATACTATATCACATGTATATATAGCTGATATACTGTATACTATATCACATGTATATATATCTGATATACTGTATACTATATCACATGTATATATACCTGATATACTGTATACTATATCACATGTATATATACCTGATATACTGTATACTATATCACATGTATATATACCTGATATACTGTATACTATATTACATGTATATATCTGATATACTGTATACTATATCACATGTATATATACCTGATATACTGTATACTATATCACATGTATATATACCTGATATACTGTATACTATATCACATGTATATATACCTGATATACTGTATACTATATCACATGTATATATACCTGATATACTGTATACTATATCACATGTACATATACCTGATATACTGTATACTATATCACATGTATATATACCTGATATACTGTATACTATATCACATGTATATATACCTGATATACTGTATACTATATCACATGTATATATACCTGATCCAGCTTGTCTAGCTTCAGTTGTTGTGCAGAAGGCTTTAACCATGCTGTATAGCATATTATACTGTGGCAGAATATGTCCAGCAGGTGATTTTATTTGTTTTCTGAGCAAATGTTTTTTATTGTTATAATAATTTTTATTGTTGGACATCAAGGACTGTAAAAAACATCAGCAATTCAGCTCCAAGTGATTTTAATTTAGGAAATAATGCATAATAGAGATATACAGTATATGTTATCATATACAAATGTAAGCAAGGTTTTAAATTATTATTGTTTTAGTCAAATATTATATATGTTTGGGCTTCTTGCAGTTAATTCACAGTCTAAAAATTATTTGTAATTATTTTCCGGCCACCTAACCATCCTTTCAAGAAAAATCAGCATGCAGCTGAATATAGCTGATGACCCCTACTGTATACTGTTTACACTGAGTACACAAAACATTAGAAACACCTTCCTTATACTAAGTTGCACCCCTCAGAACAGCCACATTTTTCAAAAGCGTTCCACAGGGATGCTGAGCCATGTTGACTCCAATGCTTCCCACAGTTGTGTCAAGTTGGCTGGATGTCCATTGGGTGGTGAACCATTCGTGATGCACACGGGAAACTGTTGAGTGTGAAAAAACCCAGCAGCGTTGCAGTTCTTGACACAAACCGGTGCACCTGGTACCTACTACCATACCCTGTTCAAAGGCACTTCAATCTTTTGTTTTGCCCATTCACCCTCTGAAATCACCTGGTCAGTCTATGTCACGGAGAGAGCAGGTGTTTATAATGTTTTGTACACTCAGTGAATATCATACACATGTATACATACCTGATCCAGTGTGGCTAGCTGCAGCTGTTGTGCAGCACTGGGCAGGAAGGCTTCAACCTTGCTGCTGGTCAGGTTCTTGCCTTCCCTGTCATACTCCTCCACTTCCCTCCTCTCACCCAGCAGCAGCCCGTAGAGTACCTGCCGTATGGGCCGAGAGGTGGTGTTCCCACTGGGCAAGTGGAGATCTTCCACTTGGACACCCTGTATCACTTTCCTCAGCTGCAGCACGTCCACCATGCGGGTGGGAAGTCTCCCCTTGGTCAACGGCAGCAGGGTCCAGTCTGGAAGGACCCTCAGAGGTTCTGGGAGATGGTCGGGGTCAGGCGCCACGTCATCGTTGAAGAACCTCTCCAGGTAATCGGGTGGAAGCTGGTACTCTACTATGCCCAGAGAGAGGGCCTGGAGGGCAGCAGCCATCTTGTGTCTGTTGTTCCCATGACCGATGAGCCTGGGCACAGAGTTCAAGGCCTCCTGCTGCCCCTGAAAGCGGGCCAGCCAATTCAGCAATCTGTCGAAGAAGGCAAACCCTTCCCAAGCAGAAAGAAAACACTTAAATATACTTCATTCATATATTTTAAGTATATTGAAGTATGTCAGTGATAAATGTACTTTAACATATTTAAACGGATCTAAATTGGAACAACTTTATACACTGCTCAAAAAAATAAAGGGAACACTAAAATAACACATCCTAGATCTGAATGAATGAATGAATCTTATTAAATACTTTTTTCTTTACATAGTTGAATGTGCTGACAACAAAATCACACAAAAATTATCAATGGAAATCAAATGTATCAACCCATGGAGGTCTGGATTTGGAGTCACACTCAAAATTAAAGTGGAAAACCACACTACAGGCTGATCCAACTTTGATGTAATGTCCTTAAAACAAGTCAAAATGAGGCTCAGTAGTGTGTGTGGCCTCCACGTGCCTGTATGACCTCCCTACAACGCCTGGGCATGCTCCTGATGAGGTGGCGGATGGTCTCCTGAGGGATCTCCTCCCAGACCTGGACTAAAGCATCCGCCAACTCCTGGACAGTCTGTGGTGCAACGTGGCGTTGGTGGATGGAGCGAGACATGATGTCCCAGATGTGCTCAATTTGATTCAGGTCTGGGAACGAGCGGTCCATAGCATCAATGCCTTCCTCTTGCAGGAACTGCTGACACACTCCAGCCACATGAGGTCTAGCATTGTCTTGCATTAGGAGGAACCCAGGGCCAACCGCACCAGCATATGGTCTCACAAGGGGTCTGAGGATCTCATCTCGGTACCTAATGGCAGTCAGGCTACATCTGGCGAGCACATGGAGGGCTGTGCGGCCCCCCAAAGAAATGCCACCCCACACCATGACAGACCCACTGCCAAACCGGTCATGCTGGAGGATGTTGCAGGCAGCAGAACGTTCTCCACGGCGTCTCCAGACTCTGTCACGTCTGTCACTTGTGCTCAGTGTGAACCTGCTTTCATCTGTGAAGAGCACAGGGCGCCAGTGGCGAATTTGCCAATCTTGGTGTTCTCTGGCAAATGCCAAACGTCCTGCACGGTGTTGGGCTGTAAGCACAACCCCCACCTGTGGACGTCGGGCCCTCATACCACCCTCATGGAGTCTGTTTCTGACCGTTTGAGCAGACACATGCACATTTGTGGCCTGCTGGAGGTCATTTTGCAGGGCTCTGGCAGTGCTCCTCCTTGCACAAAGGCGGAGGTAGCGGTCCTGATGCTGGGTTGTTGGCCTGACGCGGCCTCCTCCACGTCTCCTGATGTACTGGCCTGTCTCCTGGTAGCGCCTCCATGCTCTGGACACTACGCTGACAGACACAGCAAACCTTCTTGCCACAGCTCGCATTGATGTGCCATCCTGGATGAGCTGCACTACCTGAGCCACTTGTGTGGGTTGTAGACTCCGTCTCATGCTACCACTAGAGTGAAAGCACCGCCAGCATTCAAAAGTGACCAAAACATCAGCCAGGAAGCATAGGAACTGAGAAGTGGTCTGTGGTCACCACCTGCAGAACCACTCCTTTATTGGGGGTGTTTTGCTAATTGCCTATAATTTCCACCTGTTGTATATTCAATTTGCACAACAGCATGTGAAATTTATTGTCAATCAGTGTTGCTTCCTAAGTGGACAGTTTGATTTCACAGAAGTGTGATTGACTTGGAGTTACATTGTGTTGTTTAAGTGTTCCCTTTATTTTTTGGAGCAGTGTATATACAGCTGCGGAAAAAATTAAGAGACCACTGCAAAATTATCAGTTTCTCTGGTTTTACTATTTCAAGATATGTGTTTTGGTAAAAATAATATTTTTCTTTTATTCTATAAACTACTAAAATTTCTCCCAAATTCCAAATAAAAATATTGTCATTTAGAGCATTTATTTGCAGAAAATGACAACTGGTCAAAATAACAAAAAAATAACAAAAAAATTGCAGTGTTGTCACACCTCGAATAATGCTAAGAAAATAAGTTCATGTTCATTTTTAAACAACACAATAGTAATGTTTTAACTTAGGAAGAGTTCAGAAATCAATATTTGGTGGAATAACCCTGATTTTCAATCACAGCTTTCATACGTCTTGGCATGCTCTCCACCAGTCTTTCACATTGATGTTGGGTGACTTTATGCCACTTCTGGCGCAAAAATTCAAGCAGCTCGGCTTTGTTTGATGGCTTGTGACCATCCATCTTCCTCTTGATCACATTCCAGAAGTTTTCAATAGCGTCCAGGTCTGGAGATTGGACTGGCCATGACAGGGTCTTGATCTGGTGGTCCTCCATCCACACCTTGATTGACCTGGCTGTGTGGCATGGCGCATTGTCCTGCTGGAAAAACCAATCCTCAGAGTTGGGGAACAATGTCAGAGCAAAAGGAAGCAAGTTTTCTTCCAGGACAACCTTGTACGTGGCTTGATTCATGCATCCTTCACAAAGACAAATCTGCCCGATTCCAGCCTTGCTGAAGCACCCCCATGTCATCACCGATCCTCCACCAAATTTCACAGTGGGTGCGAGACACTGTGGCTTGTAAGCCTCTCCAGGTCTCCGTCTAACCAATAGACGACCAGGTGTTGGGCAAAGCTGAATATTGGACTCATCAGAGAAGATTACCTTACTCCAGTCCTCTACGGTCCAATCCTTATGGTCTTTTGCAAACCTCAGCCTGGCTCTTCTTTGCTTCTCATTGATGAAGGGCTTTTTTCTAGCTTTGCACGACTTCAGCCCTGCCCCTAGGAGCCTGTTTCGAACTGTCCTCGCCGTGCACTTCACCCCAGCTGCCGTTTGCCATTCTTTTTGTAGGTCACTTGATGTCATCCTACGGTTGTTGAGTGACATTCGAATGAGTTGGCGGTCATCCCGGTCAGTAGAGAGTCGTTTTCACCCTCTGCCAGTGTGTAGCTTTGTTGTCCCCAATGTCTGCTGCTTGACCTTGTTCTTATGAACCGCTGTCTTTGACATTTTAAGGATGGAAGCAACCTGACGCTCACTGTATCCCTCTGCCGGTAAAGCCAGAATTGAACCTCTTTCTTTTCCTCACTCAAAACGTTCCTTTTCAACTCTTTTGGCATGGTCAATAGTTCTTTTTTGATTAATATTGCTTTTGAGGTACTATTAGCACTGTTTTTGCCATCCAGCTGGTCCTATTGCAAGAGGATAGTGATGACCACAGCAGTGGTTTTTATACTTTTCCTCGTTAAATAATATTTGGTTCATGTGATCACCTAATCAGTACTTAATTCAGTAGAATGAGGTGTGCCTGTGTTGGAATTCAACAGACACTGGAATGGAATGGCTGTCATACATGTAGAGATGCTGATTTAAGAAAAATCTGCAGTGGTCTCTTAAACTTTTCCAGAGCTGTATATATATATTTATACACTACCAGTCAAACGTTTGGACACACCTACTCAATCAAGGGTTTTTCTTTATTTGTACTATTTTTTACATTGTAGAATAATAGTGAAGACATCAAAACTATGAAATAACACATATGGAATCATGTAGTAACCAAAAAAGTGTTAAACAAATCAAAAAATATTTTATATTTGAGATTCTTCAAATAGCCACCCTTTGCCTTGATGACAGCTTTGCACACTCTTGGCATTCTCTCAACCAGCTTCATGAGGTAGTCACCTGGAATGCATTTCAATTAACAGGTGTGCCTTCTTAAAAGTTAATTTGTGGAATTTCTTTCCTTCTTAATGCGTTTGAGCCAATCAGTTGTGTTGTGACAAGGTAGGGGTGTATACAGAAGATAGCCCTATTTGGTAAAATACCAAGTCCATATTATGGCAAGAACAGCTCAAATAAGTAAAGAGAAATGATAGTCCATCATTACCTTAAGACATGTAGGTCAGTCAATACGGAAAATGTCAAGAACTTTGAAAGTTTCTTCAAGTGCAGTTGCAAAAACCATCCAGCGCTATGATGAAACTGGCTCTCATGAGGACCGCCACAGGAATGGAAGACTCAGAGTTACCTCTGCTGCAGAGGATAAGTTAATTAGAGTTACCAGCCTCAGAAATTGCAGCCCAAATAAATGCTTCACAGAGTTCAAGTAACAGACACATCTCAACATCAACTGTTCAGAGGAGACTGTGTGAATCAGGCCTTCATGGTCGAATTGCTGCAAAGAAACCACTACTAAAGGACACCAATAAGAAGAAGAGACTTGCTTGGGCCAAGAAACACGAGCAATGGACATTAGACCAGTGGAAATTTGTCCTTTGGTCTGGAGTCCAAATTGGAGATTTTTGGTTCCAACCGCCATGTCTTTATGAGACGCGGTGTGGGTGAACGGATGATCTCCGAATGTGTATTTCCCACCATAAAGTATGGAGGAGGAGGTGTTAGACCCATGGGCGGCGCACAATTGGTCCAGTGTCGTACAAGGTAGGGGAGGGTTTGGCCGGCAGGGATGTGGGTTCGTTTCCCACGGGGGCCAGTATAAAAAAATAAACGTATGCATTCACTAACTGTAAGTCGCTCTGGATAAGAGCGTCTGCTAAATGACTCAAATGTAAATGTAAATGTAAATGTGTTATGGTGTGGGTGTGCTTTGCTGGTGACACTGTCTGGGATTTATTTAGAATTCAAGGCACACTTAATCAGCATGGCTACCACAGCATTCTGCAGTGACACGCCATCACATCTGGTTTGGGCTTAGTGGGACTATCATTTGTTTTTCAACAGGACAATGACCCAACACACCTCCAGGCGTGTAAGGGCTGTTTTACGAAGAAGGAGAGTGATGGAGTGCTGAATCAGATGACCTGGCCTCCAGAATCCCCCGACCTCAACCCAATTGAGATGGTTTGGGATGAGTCGGACCGCAGAGTGGAAAAAAGGAAAAGCAGTCAACAAGTCAACAAGACTGTTGGAAAAGCATTCCAGGTGAAGCTGGTTGAGAGAATGCCAAGAGTGTGCAAAGCTGTCATCAAGGCAAAGGGTGGCTATTTGAAGAATCTCAAATATAAAATATATTTTGATTTGTTTAACAGTTTTTTGGTTACTACATGATTCCATATATGTTATTTAATAGTTTTGATGTCTTCACTATTATTCAACAACGTAGAAAATAGTAAAAATAAAGAAAACCTTTGAATGAGTAGGTGTGTCCAAACTTTTGACTGGTACTGTGTGCACTGTATGTATGTGTAACTGATAGATGCACACACACTACATGTTAATGTTTTTAAATGTAAATTGTGACGTCTTTTGTCTCTATTGTATTTTTCGTTATGTGTCGGACCCCAGTAAGACTAGCTGTCGCCATTGTCGTCGGCTAATGGGGATCCTAATAAATCAAAAATCTTGTAATTTAAGTATATTGTACCGATCCTCGCTATATGAGCAACGTTACAATTCCCACCAAGTGGGATAACCCTGTTGGCATGATGTGTAGGGTGTTTGCATTTCACGCAGCTACCTGGGTTCGCTTGTGTGCCCCGCCGTTCGCTACAGTATTATGAGTCTGTAGTAATTAAGTATACTTCAGCATACACATACTTTATTAAAACTTACTTGGCTTCCGATTGGGTTTCATCGACGAGTAATCTTCCCACCTAATGGACACGCCCATGTTACGCAAGTTGACATAGTCGTTTCCTGCGATGACAGCAAAGACTGGGAGAAGCTGTCTGTTGATGTTGACTTGGCTGCAGAAGCTTGTTGTGGTGTAGAGCTTGCAGGGAATGGATCTTTGAGAACTCCCACGTTGCACAGATGTTTTCTGCCACTGAAAATGGGACATGGGCAGATATCCTGCCTGGATGTCAAAAATATAAAAGTCACTGTCATTGGACAGAACTGGACAGGTCCACCTTTGAGCCAGGGAGACTATTTCTTGGTCTGCCTCACAGATGCACTGTGCGAACGACACCTTCAGGCTGGAGAGGACCTGTTTGAAGACATGTTTGACGAGGGTTGGTACTATACTGCCCCCCTGAAGCCCCATGGACAAGTCGTCGGCTGTGTTGATCTTTGATTGAGCTCGTTGGTGGAGAGTTTTAAACTTGTTGTCGGTGTGGTCGGAGCCTCCATCTATAATCACATAAGGGTCAATGTCGCAATCTCTCAGAACCTTGAAGAACTCACAGACCTGGTCCTCAAAAGCATCATAATCCCCTCCATGCTTCTGATCCAAACATGAGTTAAAATAAAGCGAGTGGTAGAGATTACTACCATCTATGACCAGCTTGCTGTTTCTGAAGTGATCATCATTTAAAAACGTTCCATTATCATCTATAAAGCTGGTCAAACCCTGGATACCCATGTTGTTGCTCTGTCTGGGATGTGATGTTTTTCCAAGTGAAGAGTTTCAGTCACAGGGCTATTTATATGCATCATTACAATGGATGAGTTTCCATTTCCTTAAGTTTCACTTTCATACGTCATATCTCCCTCACAATCTTTTAATGGTCACTTCTGATGCTGAGTAGGTCTAGATTAGTTCATGGGATCATTATTTTTTTAATCCTCTATGAAAATAACACACACAGAGAAATAAAAACGGTGGTCTAGAAATAAAAATGGTGGTCTCTCCAGTTGTCTAGTGACTAAGCCATGACCAAAAATGAAACATACCCATTTATTTATTTATTTTTCCTTTATTGTAACGATCCCGGCAGTCTGAGTCGGGTCCTGTCTGGTGACTAGTGTTTCTGTTCGTGAGCTCCAGTTTCCCGAGGGTTCGGGAACGCTCCGGGGAGCGCTCTTGATTTCCGCACCTGCATCCCATCAGCAATCTGCACACCTGGTCCTGATCATCACCCTTCTTAGGCTCTGGCCTAACATCCAGTTCCTGCCGGATCGTTAGCCATGAACAGTATGTTTGTCAGCGTATCAGCCTCTGAGCTACTAGTGTTAGTTTTGTTGTTTTGCACCTTGTTGGCTTGCCGTGTACTTACCTCCGTTTGTTTCTATCTACAGTCTCTCACCCGGAACCTTCTCCCAACCTCTGCCTGATGGTCGGCGGCTGCCGAGCCATTACCGGACCAACCACTGCACCCTCAACAACCCATCCACGCCACCCGCTCTGTTCCCTGGATTATTCAACCTCACTCGGGAATCTAGTAAATAAACACTCATCTTTGTCTCAACGTACCTTGTCCTGGTCTGCTTCTGGGTTCTGGCTTAGTAAACCGTGACAGAACGATCCGGCCAGTAATGAACCCAGCGGACCTGGACTCTGTTCGCCATGCCATTACCCAGCAGGAGAAGATGTTGGGCCATCATAGCACGGTACTACAGGAGATCGCGTTGTCAGTTCGGAACCTTTCTACCGGTCTGACGGAGGTCCAGAACCAACGCAAGTGTCCGGTGGAGGATCCACTACCGGTTTCACCCATCTCGCCTGCCGCTTCTGAAGTTGTGTCCCTCCGTGAGCCCAAGGTTCCGACGCCGGATAAATATGAGGGGGAGCTGGGAAGATGCCGTTCCTTCCTTATGCAGTGTGGATTAGTGTTCGATCTACAGCCCTACTCTTATGCCACAGACAAGGCTAGGATAGCCTTTGTGATTGAGTTGCTGCGTGGGCGAGCGCTGGAGTGGGCTTCAGCCGTTTGGGAACGACAGGATCCCTGCATGGCTTCATACCAGGGGTTCACGGCCGAGATGAAGAAGCTCTTCGACCATTCCGTCCGAGGGAGGGACGCAGCTAGGCGCCTGTTTTCTCTTCACCAAGGAACTCGCAGCGTGGCCGACTTCGTGATCGAGTTCAAGACGTTGGCTGTGGAGAGTGGGTGGAACGAGGAGTCTCTGCAAGCGGTCTTTTACCAGGGTCTGTCGGAGCAGCTCAAGGATGAGTTGATCTCCTATCCGGAGCCTAGTGACCTGGACAGCTTGGTAGCCTTGTCTATTCGGGTGGATAATCGAGTCCGAGAGCGAAGGAGGGAGAAGCAATGGGGTCCGTCCAATCGATCAGCTTCTCAGTTCCCAGTCGGGTCGGGTGGTGGACCAGAACACGTCGATCAGTCTCCACCACAAAGGATTAGTGGAGAGGACCTCTCTCCCGATTCTGAACCCATGCAAGTGGGGCGGCACGGGTTAACCAAGGAGGAGCGTCAACATAGACGTGAGACCAACTGCTGCCTCTACTGTGGTCGCTCGGGACATTACATCTCCACTTGTTCCCGGCGGTCGTCAAACTGCCCGGCTCGCTAAAGTTGGGAGGACTTTTAGCGAGCCAGTTTCAACCTCTCAGTACCTCTGTCAGACCCCGTTTCCCGGCTACCCTTGTGAACAGGAATCAAAGCTTAGCGATTAACGCTTTTATCGATTCAGGTGCCGATGGAAGCTTTCTTGATGCCGAGTTGGTGGAACAGCTGGGGCTTTCCAAGGAGCAATTGCCGGAAGCCATTGAAGCGACCACTCTGAACGGCAGTAGTCTGGCACGTATCACGATGAGGACTGAACCGGTTAAGATGCGGTTGTCGGGAATCATTCTGAGATGATTTCATTCTTCATTCTGCCGTCTTCCCATGTTCCTCTGGTCCTTGGATACCCCTGGCTGAAGGAACACAATCCCACGTTCGATTGGGTGACGGGCAAGGTAACGAGTTGGAGCCTTGATTGTCATGCTAACTGTCTCAAGACTGCCTGCCCCCACTCGGTTCCCAGTCAGGTGATTGAGGCTAAACCCCCAGATTTGTCCCTGGTTCCCGAGACATATCACGATTTGGGGAAAGTTTTCAGTAAGCAGAAGGCTCTGTCACTCCCTCCCCACCGACCATATGATTGTGCCATCAACCTGTTCCCGGGAGCTGTCTACCCCAAGGGAAGGTTATACAGTATCTCCCGACCTGAACGTGAGGCGTTGGAGACCTACATCAAGGAGTCCCTAGCGGCTGGTCTCGTTCGTCCCTCGTCATCACCCCTGGGGGCAGGATTCTTCTTTGTGGGTAAGAAGGATGGCTCTCTTCGACCGTGTATTGATTATCGGGGGTTGAATGCCATCACGGTCAAGAACAAGTATCCCCTGCCCTTGATGAGTTCTGCCTTCGACTCCTTACAGGGTGCTACGGTATTCACCAAGCTAGACCTACGCAATGCGTATCACATGGTCCGGATCAGAGAGGGGGACGAGTGGTTGACGGGTTTCAATACACCGATGGGTCACTCGAGTATCAGGTGATGCCGTTTGGACTGACCAATGCTCCAGCGGTATTCCAGAGTATGGTGAACGACGTCCTGAGAGATATGATCGGTCTCTTTGTGTTTGTTTACCTGGATGACATTCTGATCTTCTCGAAGGAACCTTCCGACCACGTCCAGCATGTCCGGCAGGTTCTGCAGCGATTGTTGGAGAATCGCCTGTTCGTGAAGGCCGAGAAGTGCGAGTTTCACGCCCACACGACATCCTTTCTCGGGTACATCATCTCCAGGGGAGAGATTAGGATGGACCAGGAGAAGGTTAGAGCGGTTCTGGAATGGGCCCAGCCCGGTACGAGATTGCAGCTCCAGAGATTTTTGGGGTTTGCGAATTTCTACCGCAGATTCATCCGGGATTACAGCCGTGTGGCCGCTCCGTTAACTGCCTTGACTTCCAGTATCAGGACCTTCAAGTGGAATCCGGAGGCGGATCGAGCGTTTCTGGATTTGAAGAGGCGATTCACCAACGCACCGATTCTCTCTCAACCGGACACGGCCCGTCAGTTCGTGCGTTGAAGTGGACGCGTCTGATGTGGGAGTTGGCGCCATCCTGTCGCAGCGATGCTCCACGGACAGTAAACTCCATCCCTGCGCCTACTACTCTCGTCGCCCTTCGCCTGCGGAGAGGAATTACGATGTGGGTAACCGGGAGCTTCTCGCGGTGAAACTTGCCTTGGAGGAGTGGCGCCACTGGTTGGAGGGGCGGAGCAACCATTTACTGTCTGGACTGACCACAAGAATCTTGCTTACGTGCAATCGGCTAAACGTCTCAACTCCCGTCAGGCCAGGTGGGCGTTGTTTTTCGGACGATTCAAGTTTTTCCCTGACGTTCCGACCTGGATCTAAGAACGGCAAGGCGGACGCCTTGTCCCGGATGTTCTCCAAGACGGAGGAGAGTGGGTCCAAGACCGAGACTATTCTCCCCCGGAACTGCGTCGTGGGAGCAGTTATGTGGAAGATTGAGGAGGAGGTGCTGGCGGCCCTTCGGACTCAGCCCGGTCCCGTAACGGTCCACCCGGTCGGTTGTTTGTGCCTGAGTCGGTTCGTCCTGCTGTCCTCAAATGGTCCCACGCCAGCAAGATGGCTTGTCACCCTGGCGTGGCTCGGACAATGGCGTTTCTTCGCAGACGTTTTGGTGGCCTGCCATGGCCGAGGATACTCGGGGTTTTGTTGCTGCCTGTCCAGTGTGTGCACAGAATAAGAGTACCAATCGGCCCAGCTCTGGACTACTTCACCCCCTTCCTATTCCCGGCGACCATGGTCGCATCTGGCCCTGGACTTCGTCACTGGGTTGCCCGCTTCTGAGGGGAACACGGTCGTTCTGACTATCGTGGACAGATTCAGCAAGTTCGCCCACTTTGTGCCAATTGCCAAGCTTCCCTCTGCCTCGGAGACGTCCGAGATCCTGGTTAGGGAGGTTTTCAGGGTCCACGGTTTGCCCAGTGATATCGTTTCCGACCGTGGTCCTCAGTTTACCTCTGCTGTCTGGAAGTCCTTCTGTTTGGCCATTGGAGCTACAGTCAGTCTCACATCTGGTTTTCACCCCCAATCCAATGGTCAGGCGGAGAGAGCCAACCAGAAGATGGAATCCACGCTACGCTGTCTGGTCTCTTCCAACCCCACCTCCTGGGTCTCTCAGTTGCCTTGGGTTGAGTATGCCCACAATACTCTCCCTACATCTGCCACTGGGATGTCTCCCTTCCAGTGCCTGTATGGCTACCAACCTCCCCTGTTCCCTTCTCAGGAGAAGGAGCTCTCAGTGCCTTCTGTTCAGGTCCATATTCGTCGTTGCCACCGGACCTGGCATCGGGCTAGAAAGGTACTCCTTAGAGGTTCGGACCGGTATCAGCTCCAGGCGAATCGTCGCCGGATCCCCGCTCCCACCTATACCATCGGAGATAGGGTTTGGTTGGCCACACGGGATCTTCCGTTACGGACTGAGTCTAGGAAGTTGTTACCGAAGTTCATTGGTCCGTTTGTGGTGGAGAAGGTGATCAATCCAGTGGCAGTTCGACTCAAACTACCGAGGACGCTCAGAGTCCATCCCACCTTTCATGTCTCCTGCCTCAAGCCTGTCTTCCTCAGTCCTCTGTTGCCTCCTCCGCCTCCTCCTCCTCCTCCTCGGATGATCGGAGGTGGTCCTGCCTACACGGTGCGTCGCATCATGGATTCCAGACGGCGGGGCCGGGGTTTCCAGTATCTCGTGGACTGGGAGGGGTATGGCCCTGAAGAGAGGAGTTGGATTCCGCGGCGACAGGTCCTAGATGCGGACCTCATCAGTGACTTCTACCGCCTCCATCCTGGCGCTCCGGGGAGTCCGCCCGGTGGCGTTCGTCGGAGGGGGGGTACTGTAACGATCCCGGCAGTCTGAGTCGGGTCCTGTCTGGTGACTAGTGTTTCTGTTCGTGAGCTCCAGTTTCCCGAGGGTTCGGGAACGCTCCGGGGGAGCGCTCTTGATTTCCGCACCTGCATCCCATCAGCAATCTGCACACCTGGTCCTGATCATCACCCTTCTTAGGCTCTGGCCTAACATCCAGTTCCTGCCGGATCGTTAGCCATGAACAGTATGTTTGTCAGCGTATCAGCCTCTGAGCTACTAGTGTTAGTTTTGTTGTTTTGCACCTTGTTGGCTTGCCGTGTACTTACCTCCGTTTGTTTCTATCTACAGTCTCTCACCCGGAACCTTCTCCCAACCTCTGCCTGATGGTCGGCGGCTGCCGAGCCATTACCGGACCAACCACTGCACCCTCAACAACCCATCCACGCCACCCGCTCTGTTCCCTGGATTATTCAACCTCACTCGGGAATCTAGTAAATAAACACTCATCTTTGTCTCAACGTACCTTGTCCTGGTCTGCTTCTGGGTTCTGGCTTAGTAAACCGTGACATTTATTTAACTAGGCAAGTCAGTTAAGAACAAATTCTTATTTACAATGACGGCCTACACCAGCCAAACCCGGACGACACTGGGACAATTGTGCGCCGCCCTATGGGACTCCCAATCACGGCCGGTTGTCTGGAATCGAACCAGGGGGTCTGTAGTGACGCCTCAAGCACTGAGATGCAGTGCCTTAGACCACTGCGCCACTCGGGAGCCCAATGCCACGTATGAAAACTTAACCTAATATGCTAACGCCCTAGAGGAGGAATGTATTATGCAAACACTGCTTATCACACATGATCACGTAGGCACTCTCAGGAAACTGACTTTCCTTGTCTAGTTTTCTGTTCCATCTTATTTGGAAATAAAACCTCCATAACTGATAAACGGCTGCACACTATTTGTAAAATACCTCCAAAAATATTGACACCCTTGATAAAAATGAGCAAAAGAAGACTATAAAATAAATCATACAAATACTGAGCAATATTGTATGTTTGAAAACATTTGTAAATTATATTATTTTATACAATTGCTCAGAGAAATACATTTTGATTAACAAGTAATACTTTTTGTTCTCAAAAAGAAAATTATTGGCACCCCTGTTTCTAATACTCTGGCACCCTCCCCTTGTGGGCAGATACTGGTAGACACTGAGCCTTTTTCTAAAATGTTTTATGAGTTGGAGAACATATTGGGATGGATCTTAGACCATTCACTCCATACAGAATCATTCCAGGTCCTCAACATCCTTCGTCTGCACTTATGGACTGACCTGTTCAGTTCAAACCACAGATTTTCAATGGGGTTCAAGTCCGGAGACTGAGATGGCCATTGACCTTTAACAAGGTCCACAGGACCAGTGGAAGCAAAATAGCCCCATAACGTCAAAGATGCACCACCATATTTTACCGTAGGTATGAGCTACTTTTCTACATATGCTTCCGTTTTTTTACGCCAAACTCACCACTGGTGTGCGTGGTCAAAGAGTTCTATTTTCATGCCATCTGACCATAGCACCGCCTGGAGTTTGATCAACAGTATTGGCACTTGGATTGGAACCGGTGCCATGGTCAGATTACATTCCTGGTCAAAAGTAGTGCACTATATAGCAAAATACATATAGTCTTTATTGAGTCCTCTACTAACACAAAGATAAAGATCATGTTTACCAATATGGAGGTTTGGGGGCTGATAATCACTGTTTGAAATGCATTAAAAGACATCTGTAGTTTTATGACTGTGATTACATGGAAACCATTTAGGGCCCAAGAATCATTGGGGGGAAGAGATATGACAGAAACCTCTGCAGCAGTACATTAACTACTTACACACACACATATACACGAGTATGAACACAAAAACGCACACACACACATTGAGGTTAACTACACATACAATCTCTCTCTCTCTCTCTCTCTCTCTCTCTCTCTTAATGTCTCATTCAATTTTAGGCGTCAAAAGAGAGAGGCTTCCAGCCAGGCAGTAAAATTAAGCCTGTACATTATTTATGCATTCCTGCTCATAAAATGTTAATTTTACTCTTTTAATCTCTGAAGAAACACTTATCTGGTGGAAGCACTTCATTCTGTTTCTAGGCTTGTAGTATTTGTTTACAAAATCAAAATCAAGCTACTGTCGCTGTATGGCGTTTCATATGGTAATTTCAACTATGTTGTGAGCTGCCGCTTGCATTTGACCAGTTGTCTCTGATGAACAGAATGAATGTCAGTGGTCTGTTTGTGATTTCAGTTATAAATTCTAACTAGAGTAATGTTGTAATGTAGCACAGCTAGACCTCGCCATAGGAAACCATTGGACAACTTTTACTTTAATATTACACAGTAGTAGCCAAGCTGCAGCCATAGAGCCTCCATGTACACATTATGATGATGCAGTTACACTGCTGGACCTAATGCTAGACCCTGCTGGACCTAATGCTAGACCCTACTGGACCTAATGCTAGACCCTGCTGGACCTAATGCTAGACCCTGCTGGACCTAATGCTAGACCCTGTTGGACCTAATGCTAGACCCTGTTGGACCTAATGCTAGACCCTGTTGGACCTAATGCTAGACCCTGCTGGACCTAATGCTAGACCCTGTTGTACCTAATGCTAGACCCTGTTGGACCTAATGCTAGACCCTGTTGGACCTAATGCTAGACCCTGCTGGACCTAATGCTAGACCCTGTTGTACCTAATGCTAGACCCTGTTGGACCTAATGCTAGACCCTGTTGGACCTAATGCTAGACCCTGTTGGACCTAATGCTAGACCCTGTTGGACCTAATGCTAGACCCTGTTGGACCTAATGCTAGACCCTGTTGGACCTAATGCTAGACCCTGCTGGACCTAATGCTAGACCCTGTTGGACCTAATGCTAGACCCTGTTGGACCTAATGCTAGACCCTGCTGGACCTAATGCTAGACCCTGCTGGACCTAATGCTAGACCCTGTTGGACCTAATGCTAGACCCTGCTGGACCTAATGATAGACCCTGTTGGACCTAATGCTAGACCCTGCTGGACCTAATGCTAGACCCTGTTGGACCTAATGCTAGACCCTGCTGGACCTAATGCTAGACCCTGCTGGACCTAATGCTAGACCCTGCTGGACCTAATGCTAGACCCTGTTGGACCTAATGCTAGACCCTGTTGGACCTAATGCTAGACCCCGTTGGACCTAATGCTAGACCCTGTTGGACCTAAAACTAGACCCTGTTGGACCTAAAACTAGACCCTGTTGAAGGAAACCACTGGGCAACTTAGTATTTCCTTTAGTATTACAGTTATAACCTACAGACCATTTTCATTCTGTAGATATATGAATATGATTACATAAACTCCATAGAACAAGTGGAACTTAACATAGTATGGTATTATATGAATAGAAAGCAAAATCCACTTTAACAAGAGTTACCACTTAATCTGTTTAGTATTTATACTGTAGATACAGTAAATGAATAATGATCATATACTGTTCCTATCACGGAACAAGGGGAATATAATTCACTATACTATGGCTGTATATAATTCACTATACTATGGCTTTATATAATTCACTATACTATGGCTGTATATAATTCACTATACTAAGGCTGTATATAATTCACTATACTATGGCTTTATATAATTCACTATACTACGGCTTTATATAATTCACTATACTATGGCTTTATATAATTCACTATACTACGGCTTTATATAATTCACTATACTACGGCTTTATATAATTCACTATACTATGGCTTTATATAATTCACTATACTACGGCTTTATATAATTCACTATACTATGGCTGTATATAATTCACTATACTATGGCTTTATATAATTCACTATACTATGGCTGTATATAATTCACTATACTATGGCTTTATATAATTCACTATACTACGGCTTTATATAATTCACTATACTATGGCTTTATATAATTCACTATACTACGGCTTTATATAATTCACTATACTATGGCTGTATATAATTCACTATACTATGGCTTTATATAATTCACTATACTATGGCTGTATATAATTCACTATACTAAGGCTGTATATAATTCACTATACTATGGCTTTATATAATTCACTATACTACGGCTTTATATAATTCACTATACTATGGCTTTATATAATTCACTATACTACGGCTTTATATAATTCACTATACTACGGCTTTATATAATTCACTATACTATGGCTTTATATAATTCACTATACTACGGCTTTATATAATTCACTATACTATGGCTGTATATAATTCACTATACTATGGCTTTATATAATTCACTATACTATGGCTGTATATAATTCATTATACTATGGCTTTATATAATTCACTATACTACGGCTTTATATAATTCACTATACTATGGCTTTATATAATTCACTATACTACGGCTTTATATAATTCACTATACTATGGCTGTATATAATTCACTATACTATGGCTTTATATAATTCACTATACTATGGCTGTATATAATTCACTATACTATGGCTTTATATAATTCACTATACTACGGCTTTATATAATTCACTATACTTTGGCTGTATTTATGCGTTGCAAAGTGAAATCCACTTTACCAGGACAAACGTTGACATGTTTTCTACTCAACCCGTATTTTTTGGCATGAAACCAAAAATATCTGTCTTTCCATCCATCCAGACTTCCATTAAAGCCATTTCCAGCCCCCTAATATCAAACCCTGCTAGCTGAAAATTAACTTCCAACAGTTGCTATGCAACTGCACCATCTCTGTAAAGTCTCCTCATTTACCCAGCCAAACCAATATCCCAAAATTAGCCCTCCAATCAGACTGTAGGATTGCTGCAAGCTCCATGATTACATATATCTCTCCCTTGGGCTGGTTACAGGAGATACTGAAATATACTGAAGTATCAGTACAGCTAATATAAAGGTATACTGAAATATACTGAAGTATCAGTACAGGCAATATAAAGGAAATACTAAAATATACTGAAGTATCAGTACAGCCAATATAAAGGAGATACTAAAATATACTGAAGTATCAGTACAGCCAATATAAAGGTATACTGAAATATACTGAAGTATCAGTACAGGCAATATAAAGGAAATACTAAAATATACTGAAGTATCAGTACAGCCAATATAAAGGAAATACTAAAATATACTGAAGTATCAGTACAGCCAATATAAAGGAGATACTAAAATATACTGAAGTATCAGTACAGCCAATATAAAGGAAATACTAAAATATACTGAAGTATCAGTACAGCCAATATAAAGGTATACTGAAATATACTGAAGTATCAGTACAGCCAATATAAAGGTATACTGAAATATACTGAAGTATCAGTACAGGCAATATAAAGGAAATACTGAAATATACTGAAGTATCAGTACAGCCAATATAAAGGAAATACTGAAATATACTGAAGTATCAGTACAGCCAATATAAAGGAGATACTGAAATATACTGAAGTATCAGTACAGCCAATATAAAGGAGATACTGAAATATACTGAAGTATCAGTACAGCCAATATAAAGGTATACTGAAATATACTGAAGTATCAGTACAGCCAATATAAAGGTATACTGAAATATACTGAAGTATCAGTACAGGCAATATAAAGGAAATACTGAAATATACTGAAGTATCAGTACAGCCAATATAAAGGAAATACTGAAATATACTGAAGTATCAGTACAGCCAATATAAAGGTATACTGAAATATACTGAAGTATCAGTACAGCCAATATAAAGGTATACTGAAATATACTGAAGTATCAGTACAGCCAATATAAAGGAAATACTGAAATATACTGAAGTATCAGTACAGCCAATATAAAGGAGATACTGAAATATACTGAAGTATCAGTACAGCCAATATAAAGGAGATACTGAAATATCTAACAAGTCCAATATGTATAACATAGAGTATTATTGAACATTGGCTGGGCCTAAAGCAGTCAGTCAGTCAGTCAGTCAGTCAGTCAGACAGTCAGTCAGTCAGTCAGTCAGTCAGTCAGACAGTCAGTCAGTCAGTCAGTCAGTCAGTCAGACAGTCAGTCAGTCAGTCAGTCAGTCAGTCAGTCAGTCAGTCAGTCAGACAGTCAGTCAGTCAGTCAGTCAGTCAGTCAGTCAGTCAGACAGTCAGTCAGTCAGTCAGTCAGACAGTCAGTCAGTCAGACAGTCAGTCAGTCAGTCAGTCAGTCAGTCAGTCAGTCAGTCAGACAGTCAGTCAGTCAGTCAGTCAGTCAGTCAGACAGTCAGTCAGTCAGTCAGTCAGTCAGACAGTCAGTCAGTCAGACAGTCAGTCAGACAGTCAGTCAGTCAGACAGTCAGTCAGTCAGTCAGTCAGTCAGTCAGACAGTCAGTCAGACAGTCAGTCAGTCAGACAGTCAGACAGTCAGTCAGACAGTCAGTCAGTCAGACAGTCAGTCAGTCAGTCAGTCAGTCAGTCAGACAGTCAGTCAGTCAGTCAGACAGTCAGACAGTCAGTCAGTCAGTCAGTCAGTCAGTCAGTCAGTCAGACAGTCAGTCAGTCAGTCAGTCAGACAGTGAGTCAGACAGTCAGACAGGACCTTATACTTTTATGTCTCTTACTAAGATAAAGGTGATGTCCCACTATGAGAAAACGTTCCCACAGTCATAGAAGTCATGTAGAGAATTAGGAGGTGGTATCATAATGTAGACCCTACACAGTGAGAGGAGGTGGTTACACTATGTAGACCCTACACAGTGAGAGGAGGTGGTTACACTATGTAGACCCTACACAGTGAGAGGAGGTGGTTACAGTCTGTAGACCCTACACAGTGAGAGGAGGTGGTTACACTATGTAGACCCTACACAGTGAGAGGAGGTGGTTACACTATGTAGACCCTACACAGTGAGAGGAGGTGGTTACACTATGTAGACCCTACACAGTGAGAGGAGGTGGTTACACTATGTAGACCCTACACAGTGAGAGGAGGTGGTTACACTATGTAGACCCTACACAGTAGAGAGGAGGTGGTTACAGTATGTAGACCCTACACAGTGAGAGGAGGTGGTTACACTATGTAGACCCTACACAGTGAGAGGAGGTGGTTACAGTCTGTAGACCCTACACAGTGAGAGGAGGTGGTTACACTATAGACCCTACACAGTGAGAGGAGGTGGTTACACTATGTAGACCCTACACAGTTAGAGGAGGTGGTTACACTATGTAGACCCTACACAGTGAGAGGAGGTGGTTACACTATGTAGACCCTACACAGTTAGAGGAGGTGGTTACACTATGTAGACCCTACACAGTGAGAGGAGGTGGTTACACTATGTAGACCCTACACAGTGAGAGGAGGTGGTTACACTATGTAGACCCTACACAGTGAGAGGAGGTGGTTACACTATGTAGACCCTACACAATGAGAGGAGGTGGTTACACTATGTAGACCCTACACAGTGAGAGGAGGTGGTTACACTATGTAGACCCTACACAGTGAGAGGAGGTGGTTACACTATGTAGACCCTACACAGTGAGAGGAGGTGGTTACACTATGTAGACCCTACACAGTGAGAGGAGGTGGTTACACTATGTAGACCCTACACAGTGAGAGGAGGTGGTTACAGTCTGTAGACCCTACACAGTGAGAGGAGGTGGTTACACTATAGACCCTACACAGTGAGAGGAGGTGGTTACACTATGTAGACCCTACACAGTGAGAGGAGGTGGTTACACTATGTAGACCCTACACAGTGAGAGGAGGTGGTTACACTATGTAGACCCTACACAGTGAGAGGAGGTGGTTACACTATGTAGACCCTACACAGTGAGAGGAGGTGGTTACATTATGTAGACCCTACACAGTGAGAGGAGGTGGTTACACTATGTAGACCCTACACAGTGAGAGGAGGTGGTTACACTATGTAGACCCTACACAGTGAGAGGAGGTGGTTACAGTATGTAGACCCTACACAGTGAGAGGAGGTGGTTACACTATGTAGACCCTACACAGTGAGAGGAGGTGGTTACAGTCTGTAGACCCTACACAGTGAGAGGAGGTGGTTACACTATAGACCCTACACAGTGAGAGGAGGTGGTTACACTATGTAGACCCTACACAGTTAGAGGAGGTGGTTACACTATGTAGACCCTACACAGTGAGAGGAGGTGGTTACACTATGTAGACCCTACACAGTTAGAGGAGGTGGTTACACTATGTAGACCCTACACAGTGAGAGGAGGTGGTTACACTATGTAGACCCTACACAGTGAGAGGAGGTGGTTACACTATGTAGACCCTACACAGTGAGAGGAGGTGGTTACACTATGTAGACCCTACACAATGAGAGGAGGTGGTTACACTATGTAGACCCTACACAGTGAGAGGAGGTGGTTACACTATGTAGACCCTACACAGTGAGAGGAGGTGGTTACAGTCTGTAGACCCTACACAGTGAGAGGAGGTGGTTACACTATGTAGACCCTACACAGTGAGAGGAGGTGGTTACACTATGTAGACCCTACACAGTGAGAGGAGGTGGTTACACTATGTAGACCCTACACAGTGAGAGGAGGTGGTTACACTATGTAGACCCTACACAGTGAGAGGAGGTGGTTACACTATGTAGACCCTACACAGTGAGAGGAGGTGGTTACAGTATGTAGACCCTACACAGTGAGAGGAGGTGGTTACACTATGTAGACCCTACACAGTGAGAGGAGGTGGTTACAGTCTGTAGACCCTACACAGTAGAGAGGAGGTGGTTACACTATAGACCCTACACAGTGAGAGGAGGTGGTTACACTATGTAGACCCTACACAGTTAGAGGAGGTGGTTACACTATGTAGACCCTACACAGTGAGAGGAGGTGGTTACACTATGTAGACCCTACACAGTTAGAGGAGGTGGTTACACTATGTAGACCCTACACAGTGAGAGGAGGTGGTTACACTATGTAGACCCTACACAGTGAGAGGAGGTGGTTACACTATGTAGACCCTACACAGTGAGAGGAGGTGGTTACACTATGTAGACCCTACACAATGAGAGGAGGTGGTTACACTATGTAGACCCTACACAGTGAGAGGAGGTGGTTACACTATGTAGACCCTACACAGTGAGAGGAGGTGGTTACACTATGTAGACCCTACACAGTGAGAGGAGGTGGTTACACTATGTAGACCCTACACAGTGAGAGGAGGTGGTTACACTATGTAGACCCTACACAGTGAGAGGAGGTGGTTACAGTCTGTAGACCCTACACAGTGAGAGGAGGTGGTTACACTATAGACCCTACACAGTGAGAGGAGGTGGTTACACTATGTAGACCCTACACAGTGAGAGGAGGTGGTTACACTATGTAGACCCTACACAGTGAGAGGAGGTGGTTACACTATGTAGACCCTACACAGTGAGAGGAGGTGGTTACACTATGTAGACCCTACACAGTGAGAGGAGGTGGTTACATTATGTAGACCCTACACAGTGAGAGGAGGTGGTTACACTATGTAGACCCTACACAGTGAGAGGAGGTGGTTACACTATGTAGACCCTACACAGTGAGAGGAGGTGGTTACAGTATGTAGACCCTACACAGTGAGAGGAGGTGGTTACACTATGTAGACCCTACACAGTGAGAGGAGGTGGTTACAGTCTGTAGACCCTACACAGTGAGAGGAGGTGGTTACACTATAGACCCTACACAGTGAGAGGAGGGTGGTTACACTATGTAGACCCTACACAGTTAGAGGAGGTGGTTACACTATGTAGACCCTACACAGTGAGAGGAGGTGGTTACACTATGTAGACCCTACACAGTTAGAGGAGGTGGTTACACTATGTAGACCCTACACAGTGAGAGGAGGTGGTTACACTATGTAGACCCTACACAGTGAGAGGAGGTGGTTACACTATGTAGACCCTACACAGTGAGAGGAGGTGGTTACACTATGTAGACCCTACACAATGAGAGGAGGTGGTTACACTATGTAGACCCTACACAGTGAGAGGAGGTGGTTACACTATGTAGACCCTACACAGTGAGAGGAGGTGGTTACACTATGTAGACCCTACACAGTGAGAGGAGGTGGTTACACTATGTAGACCCTACACAGTGAGAGGAGGGTGGTTACACTATGTGGACACTACACAGTGAGAGGAGGTGGTTACACTATGTAGACCCTACACAGTGAGAGGAGGTGGTTACACTATGTAGACCCTACACAGTGAGAGGAGGTGGTTACACTATGTAGACCCTACACAGTGAGAGGAGGAGGTTACACTATGTAGACACAACACAGTGAGAGGAGGTGGTTACACTATGTAGACCCTACACAGTGAGAGGAGGTGGTTACACTATGTAGACCCTACACAGTGAGAGGAGGTGGTTACACTATGTAGACCCTACACAGTGAGAGGAGGTGGTTACAGTCTGTAGACCCTACACAGAGAGAGGAGGTGGTTACAGTCTGTAGACCCTACACAGTGAGAGGAGGTGGTTACACTATGTAGACCCTACACAGTGAGAGGAGGTGGTTACACTATAGACCCTACACAGTGAGAGGAGGTGGTTACACTATGTAGACTCTACACAGTGAGAGGAGGTGGTTACAGTATGTAGTCCCTACACAGAGAGAGGAGGTGGTTACAGTATGTAGACCCTACACAGTGAGAGGAGGTGGTTACACTATAGACCCTACACAGTGAGAGGAGGTGGTTACACTATAGACCCTACACAGTGAGAGGAGGTGGTTACACTATAGACCCTACACAGTGAGAGGAGGTGGTTACACTATAGACCCTACACAGTGAGAGGAGGTGGTTACACTATAGACCCTACACAGTGAGAGGAGGTGGTTACACTATGTAGACCCTACACAGTGAGAGGAGGTGGTTACACTATGTAGACCCTACACAGTGAGAGGAGGTGGTTACACTATGTAGACCCTACACAGTGAGAGGAGGTGGTTACACTATGTAGACCCTACACAGTGAGAGGAGGTGGTTACACTATAGACCCTACACAGTGAGAGGAGGTGGTTACACTATGTAGACCCTACACAGTGAGAGGAGGTGGTTACACTATGTGGACCCTACACAGTGAGAGGAGGTGGTTACACTATGTAGACCCTACACAGTGAGAGGAGGTGGTTACACTATGTAGACCCTACACAGTGAGAGGAGGTGGTTACACTATGTAGACCCTACACAGTGAGAGGAGGTGGTTACACTATGTAGACCCTACACAGTGAGAGGAGGTGGTTACACTATGTAGACCCTACACAGTGAGAGGAGGTGGTTACACTATGTAGACCCTACACAGTGAGAGGAGGTGGTTACACTATGTAGACCCTACACAGTGAGAGGAGGTGGTTACACTATGTAGACCCTACACAGTGAGAGGAGGTGGTTACACTATGTAGACCCTACACAGTGAGAGGAGGTGGTTACACTATGTAGACCCTACACAGTGAGAGGAGGTGGTTACACTATGTAGACCCTACACAGTGAGAGGAGGTGGTTACACTATGTAGACCCTACACAGTGAGAGGAGGTGGTTACACTATGTAGACCCTACACAGTGAGAGGAGGTGGTTACACTATGTAGACCCCTACACAGTGAGAGGAGGCGGTTACACTATGTAGACCCTACACAGTGAGAGGAGGTGGTTACACTATGTAGACCCTACACAGTGAGAGGAGGTGGTTACAGTCTGTAGACCCTACACAGTGAGAGGAGGTGGTTACAGTCTGTAGACCCTACACAGTGAGAGGAGGTGGTTACACTATGTAGACCCTACACAGTGAGAGGGGGTGGTTACAGTCTGTAGACCCTACACAGTGAGAGGAGGTGGTTACACTATGTAGACCCTACACAGTGAGAGGAGGTGGTTACACTATGTAGACCCTACACAGTGAGAGGAGGTGGTTACAGTCTGTGAGACCCTACACAGTGAGAGGAGGTGGTTACACTATGTAGACCCTACACAGTGAGAGGAGGTGGTTACACTATGTAGACCCTACACAGTGAGAGGAGGTGGTTACACTATGTAGACCCTACACAGTGAGAGGAGGTGGTTACACTATGTAGACCCTACACAGTGAGAGGAGGTGGTTACACTATGTAGACCCTACACAGTGAGAGGAGGTGGTTACACTATGTAGACCCTACACAGTGAGAGGAGGTGGTTACACTATGTAGACCCTACACAGTGAGAGGAGGTGGTTACACTATGTAGACCCTACACAGTGAGAGGAGGTGGTTACAGTCTGTAGACCCTACACAGTGAGAGGAGGTGGTTACACTCTGTAGACCCTACACAGTGAGAGGAGGTGGTTACACTATGTAGACCCTACACAGTGAGAGAGGAGGTGGTTACAGTCTGTAGACCCTACACAGTGAGAGGAGGTGGTTACACTATGTAGACCCTACACAGTGAGAGGAGGTGGTTACACTATGAGACCCTACACAGTGAGAGGAGGTGGTTACACTATGTAGACCCTACACAGTGAGAGGAGGTGGTTACACTATGTAGACCCTACACAGTGAGAGGAGGTGGTTACACTATGTAGACCCTACACAGTGAGAGGAGGTGGTTACAGTCTGTAGACCCTACACAGTGAGAGGAGGTGGTTACAGCTGTAGACCCTACACAGTGAGAGGAGGTGGTTACACTATGTAGACCCTACACAGTGAGAGGAGGTGGTTACAGTCTGTAGACCCTACACAGTGAGAGGAGGTGGTTACACTATGTAGACCCTACACAGTGAGAGGAGGTGGTTACACTATGTAGACCCTACACAGTGAGAGGAGGTGGTTACACTATGTAGACCCTACACAGTGAGAGGAGGTGGTTACACTATGTAGACCCTACACAGTGAGAGGAGGTGGTTACACTATGTAGACCCTACACAGTGAGAGGAGGTGGTTACAGTATGTAGACCCTACACAGTGAGAGGAGGTGGTTACAGTCTGTAGACCCTACACAGTGAGAGGAGGTGGTTACACTATGTAGACCCTACACAGTGAGAGGAGGTGGTTACACTATGTAGACCCTACACAGTGAGAGGAGGTGGTTACAGTCTGTAGACCCTACACAGTGAGAGGAGGTGGTTACACTATGTAGACCCTACACAGTGAGAGGAGGTGGTTACACTATGTAGACCCTACACAGTGAGAGGAGGTGGTTACACTATGTAGACCCTACACAGTGAGAGGAGGTGGTTACACTATGTAGACCCTACACAGTGAGAGGAGGTGGTTACAGTCTGTAGACCCTACACAGTGAGAGGAGGTGGTTACAGTCTGTAGACCCTACACAGTGAGAGGAGGTGGTTACACTATGTAGACCCTACACAGTGAGAGGAGGTGGTTACAGTCTGTAGACCCTACACAGTGAGAGGAGGTGGTTACACTATGTAGACCCTACACAGTGAGAGGAGGTGGTTACACTATGTAGACCCTACACAGTGAGAGGAGGTGGTTACACTATGTAGACCCTACACAGTGAGAGGAGGTGGTTACACTATGTAGACCCTACACAGTGAGAGGAGGTGGTTACAGTCTGTAGACCCTACACAGTGAGAGGAGGTGGTTACCCTATGTAGACCCTACACAGTGAGAGGAGGTGGTTACAGTCTGTAGACCCTACACAGTGAGAGGAGGGTGGTTACACTATGTAGACCCTACACAGTGAGAGGAGGTGGTTACACTATGTAGACCCTACACAGTGAGAGGAGGTGGTTACACTATGTAGACCCTACACAGTGAGAGGAGGTGGTTACACTATGTAGACCCTACACAGTGAGAGGAGGTGGTTACACTATGTAGACCCTACACAGTGAGAGGAGGTGGTTACAGTCTGTAGACCCTACACAGTGAGAGGAGGTGGTTACAGTCTGTAGACCCTACACAGTGAGAGGAGGTGGTTACACTATGTAGACCCTACACAGTGAGAGGAGGTGGTTACAGTCTGTAGACCCTACACAGTGAGAGGAGGTGGTTACACTATGTAGACCCTACACAGTGAGAGGAGGTGGTTACACTATGTAGACCCTACACAGTGAGAGGAGGTGGTTACACTATGTAGACCCTACACAGTGAGAGGAGGTGGTTACACTATGTAGACCCTACACAGTGAGAGGAAGTGGTTACACTATGTAGACCCTACACAGTGAGAGGAGGTGGTTACAGTCTGTAGACCCTACACAGTGAGAGGAGGTGGTTACAGTCTGTAGACCCTACACAGTGAGAGGAGGTGGTTACACTATGTAGACCCTACACAGTGAGAGGAGGTGGTTACACTATGTAGACCCTACACAGTGAGAGGAGGTGGTTACACTATGTAGACCCTACACAGTGAGAGGAGGTGGTTACACTATGTAGACCCTACACAGTGAGAGGAGGTGGTTACACTATGTAGACCCTACACAGTGAGAGGAGGTGGTTACACTATGTAGACCCTACACAGTGAGAGGAGGTGGTTACACTATGTAGACCCTACACAGTGAGAGGAGGTGGTTACAGTCTGTAGACCCTACACAGTGAGAGGAGGTGGTTACAGTCTGTAGACCCTACACAGTGAGAGGAGGTGGTTACACTATGTAGACCCTACACAGTGAGAGGAGGTGGTTACAGTCTGTATGCACAGTAGAGTGATGTCCCTACACAGTGAGAGGAGGTGGTTACACTATGTAGACCCTACACAGTGAGAGGAGGTGGTTACACTATGTAGACCCTACACAGTGAGAGGAGGTGGTTACACTATGTAGACCCTACACAATGAGAGAGGTGGTTACACTATGTAGACCCTACACAGTGAGAGGAGGTGGTTACACTATGTAGACCCTACACAGTGAGAGGAGGTGGTTACACTATGTAGACCCTACACAGTGAGAGGAGGTGGTTACACTATGTAGACCTACAAGGGTGCTACACAGTGAGAGGAGGTGGTTACACTATGTAGACCCTACACAGTGAGAGGAGGTGGTTACACTATGTAGACCCTACACAGTGAGAGGAGGTGGTTACACTATGTGCCCTACACAGTGAGGAGGTGGTTACACTATGGACCCTACACAGTGAGAGGAGGTGGTTACACTATGTAGACCCTACACAGTGAGAGGAGGTGGTTACACTCTGTAGACCCTACACAGTGAGAGGAGGTGGTTACACTATGTAGACCCTACACAGTGAGAGGAGGTGGTTACAGTATGTAGACCCTACACAGTGAGAGGAGGTGGTTACACTATGTAGACCCTACACAGTGAGAGGAGGTGGTTACACTATGTAGACCCTACACAGTGAGAGGAGGTGGTTACACTATGTAGACCCTACACAGTGAGAGGAGGTGGTTACACTATGTAGACCCTACACAGTGAGAGGAGGTGGTTACACTATGTAGACCCTACACAGTGAGAGGAGGTGGACAGTCTGTAGGACCCTACACAGTGAGGGAGGTGGTTACACTGTAGACCCTACACAGTGAGAGGAGGTGGTTACACTATGTAGACCCTACACAGTGAGAGGAGGTGGTTACACTATGTAGACCCTACACAGTGAGAGGAGGTGGTTACACTATTAGACCCTACACAGTGAGAGGAGGTGGTTACACTATGTAGACCCTACACAGTGAGAGGAGGTGGTTACACTATGTAGACCCTACACAGTGAGAGGAGGTGGTTACACTATGTAGACCCTACACAGTGAGAGGAGGTGGTTACAGTATGTAGACCCTACACAGTGAGAGGAGGTGGTTACAGTATGTAGACCCTACACAGTGAGAGGAGGTGGTTACACTATGTAGACCCTACACAGTGAGAGGAGGTGGTTACACTGTAGACCCTACACAGTGAGAGGAGGTGGTTACACTATGTAGACCCTACACAGTGAGAGGAGGTGGTTACACTATGTAGACCCTACACAGTGAGAGGAGGTGGTTACACTATGTAGACCCTACACAGTGAGAGGAGGTGGTTACACTATGTAGACCCTACACAGTGAGAGGAGGTGGTTACACTATGTAGACCCTACACAGTGAGAGGAGGTGGTTACACTATGTAGACCCTACACAGTGAGAGGAGGTGGTTACACTATGTAGACCCCTACACAGTGAGAGGAGGTGGTTACACTATGTAGACCCTACACAGTGAGAGGAGGTGGTTACAGTATGTAGACCCTACACAGTGAGAGGAGGTGGTTACACTATGTAGACCCTACACAGTGAGAGGAGGTGGTTACACTATGAGACCCTACACAGTAGAGAGGTGGTTACACTATGTAGACCCTACACAGTGAGAGGAGGTGGTTACACTATGTAGACCCTACACAGTGAGAGGAGGTGGTTACACTATGTAGACCCTACACAGTGAGAGGAGGTGGTTACACTATGTAGACCCTACACAGTGAGAGGAGGTGGTTACACTATGTAGACCCTACACAGTGAGAGGAGGTGGTTACACTATGTAGACCCTACACAGTGAGAGGAGGTGGTTACACTATGTAGACCCTACACAGTGAGAGGAGGTGGTTACACTATGTAGACCCTACACAGTGAGAGGAGGTGGTTACACTATGTAGACCCTACACAGTGAGAGGAGGTGGTTACACTATGTAGACCCTACACAGTGAGAGGAGGTGGTTACATCATGTAGACCCTACACAGTGAGAGGAGGTGGTTACACTATGTAGACCCTACACAGTGAGAGAGAGGTGGTTACACTATGTAGACCCTACACAGTGAGAGGAGGTGGTTACACTGTGACCCTACACAGTGAGGTGGTTACATGTAGACCCTACACAGTGAGAGGAGGTGGTTACACTATGTAGACCCTACACAGTGAGAGGAGGTGGTTACACTATGTAGACCCTACACAGTGAGAGGGAGGTGGTTACACTATGGAGACCCACTACACAGTGAGAGAGAGGTGGTTACACTATGTAGACCCTACACAGTGAGAGAGGAGGTGGTTACACTATGTAGAGCCCTACACAGTGAGAGGAGGTGGTTACACATGTGGACCCTACACAGTGAGAGGAGGTGGTTACACTGTAGACCCTACACAGTGAGAGGAGGTGGTTACACTAGTAGACCCTACACAGTGAGAGGAGGTGGTTACACTATGTAGACCCTACACAGTTAGAGGAGGTGGTTACACTATGTAGACCCTACACAGTGAGAGGAGGTGGTTACACTATGTAGACCCTACACAGTGAGAGGAGGTGGTTACACTATGTAGACCCTACACAGTGAGAGGAGGTGGTTACACTATGTAGACCCTACACAGTGAGAGGAGGTGGTTACACTATGTAGACCCTACACAGTGAGAGGAGGTGGTTACACTATGTAGACCCTACACAGTGAGAGGAGGTGGTTACACTATGTAGACCCTACACAGTGAGAGGAGGTGGTTACACTATGTAGACCCTACACAGTGAGAGGAGGGGTGGTTACACTATGTAGACCCTACACAGTGAGAGGAGGTGGTTACACTATGTAGACCCTACACAGTGAGAGGAGGTGGTTACACTATGTAGACCCTACACAGTGAGAGGAGGTGGTTACACTATGTAGACCCTACACAGTGAGAGAGGAGGTGGTTACACTATGTAGACCCTACACAGTGAGAGGAGGTGGTTACACTATGTAGACCCTACACAGTGAGAGGAGGTGGTTACAGTATGTAGACCCTACACAGTGAGAGGAGGTGGTTACACTATGTAGACCCTACACAGTGAGAGGAGGTGGTTACAGTCTGTAGACCCTACACAGTGAGAGGAGGTGGTTACACTATGTAGACCCTACACAGTGAGAGGAAGTGGTTACACTATGTAGACCCTACACAGTGAGAGGAGGTGGTTACACTATGTAGACCCTACACAGTGAGAGGAGGTGGTTACACTATGTAGACCCTACACAGTAGAGGAGGGTGGTTACACTATGTAGACCCTACACAGTGAGAGGAGGTGGTTACACTATGTAGACCCTACACAGTGAGAGGAGGTGGTTACACTATGTAGACCCTACACAGTGAGAGGAGGGTGGTTACACTATGTAGACCCTACACAGTGAGAGGAGGTGGTTACACTATGTAGAGCCCTACACAGTGAGAGGAGGTGGTTACACTATGTAGACCCTACACAGTGAGAGGAGGTGGTTACACTATGTAGACCCTACACAGTGAGAGGAGGTGGTTACACTATGTAGACCCTACACAGTGAGAGGAGGTGGTTACACTATGTAGACCCTACACAGTGAGAGGAGGTGGTTACAGTCTGTAGACCCTACACAGTGAGAGGAGGTGGTTACAGTATCTGGACCCTACACAGTGAGAGGAGGTGGTTACACTATGTAGACCCTACACAGTGAGAGGAGGTGGTTACACCTGTAGACCCTACACAGTGAGAGGAGGTGGTTACACTATGTAGACCCTACACAGTGAGAGGAGGTGGTTACACTATGTAGACCCTACACAGTGAGAGGAGGTGGTTACACGTATGTAGACCCTACAGTGAGAGGAGGTGGTTACACTATGTAGACCCTACACAGTGAGAGGAGGTGGTTACACTATGTAGACCCTACACAGTGAGAGGAGGTGGTTACAGTATGTAGACCCTACACAGTGAGAGGAGGTGGTTACACTATGTAGACCCTACACAGTGAGAGGAGGTGGTTACAGTCATGTAGACCCTACACAGTGAGAGGAGGTGGTTACACTATGGTGACCCTACACAGTGAGAGGAGGTGGTTACACTATGTAGACCCTACACAGTGAGAGGAGGTGGTTACACTATGTAGACCCTACACAGTAGAGAGGAGGTGGTTACACTATGTAGACCCTACACAGTTAGAGGAGGTGGTTACACTATGTAGACCCTACACAGTGAGAGGAGGTGGTTACACTATGTAGACCCTACACAGTGAGAGGAGGTGGTTACACTATGTAGACCCTACACAGTGAGAGGAGGTGGTTACTACTTGTAGACCCTACACAGTGAGAGGAGGTGGTTACACTATGTAGACCCTACACAGTGAGAGGAGGTGGTTACACTATGTAGACCCTACACAGTGAGAGGAGGTGGTTACACTATGTAGACCCTACACAGTGAGAGGAGGGGTGGTTACACTATGTAGACCCTACACAGTGAGAGGAGGTGGTTACACTATGTAGACCCTACACAGTGAGAGGAGGTGGTTACACTATGTAGACCCTACACAGTGAGAGGAGGTGGTTACACTATGTAGACCCTACACAGTGAGAGGAGGTGGTTACACTATGTAGACCCTACACAGTGAGAGGAGGTGGTTACCTATGTAGACCCTACACAGTGAGAGGTGGTTTGCACTATGTAGACCCTACACAGTAGAGAGGAGGTGGTTACACTATGTAGACCCTACACAGTGAGAGGAGGTGGTTACACTATGTAGACCCTACACAGTGAGAGGAGGTGGTTACACTATGTAGACCCTACACAGTGAGAGGAGGTGGTTACAGTCTGTAGACCCTACACAGTGAGAGGAGGTGGTTACACTATGTAGACCCTACACAGTGAGAGGAGGTGGTTACACTATGTAGACCCTACACAGTGAGAGGAGGTGGTTACACTATGTAGACCCTACACAGTGAGAGGAGGTGGTTACACTATGTAGACCCTACACAGTGAGAGGAGGTGGTTACACTATGTAGACCCTACACAGTGAGAGGAGGTGGTTACACTATGTAGACCCTACACAGTGAGAGGAGGTGGTTACACTATGTAGACCCTACACAGTGAGAGGAGGTGGTTACACTATGTAGACCCTACACAGTGAGAGGGAGGTGGTTACACTATGTAGACCCTACACAGTGAGAGGAGGTGGTTACACTATGTAGACCCTACACAGTGAGAGGAGGTGGTTACACTATGTAGACCCTACACAGTGAGAGGAGGTGGTTACACTATGTAGACCCTACACAGTGAGAGGAGGTGGTTACACTATGTAGACCCTACACAGTGAGAGGAGGTGGTTACACTATGTAGACCCTACACAGTGAGAGGAGGTGGTTACACTATGTAGACCCTACACAGTGAGAGGAGGTGGTTCACACTATGTAGACCCTACACAGTGAGAGGAGGTGGTTACACTATGTAGACCCTACACAGTGAGAGGTGGTTACACTATGTAGACCCTACACAGTGAGAGGTGGTTACACTATGTAGACCCTACACAGTGAGGGGAGGTGGTTACACTATAGACCCCACACAGTGAGAGGAGGTGGTTACACTATGTAGCCCTACACAGTGAGAGGAGGTGGTTACACTGTGGACCCTACACAGTGAGAGGAGGTGGTTACACTATGTAGACCCTACACAGTGAGAGGGAGGTGGTTACACTATGTAGACCCTACACAGTGAGAGGAGGTGGTTACACTATGTAGACCCTACACAGTGAGAGGAGGTGGTTACACTATGTAGACCCTACACAGTGAGAGGAGGTGGTTACATCTATGTAGACCCTACACAGTGAGAGGAGGTGGTTACACTATGTAGACCCTACACAGTGAGAGGAGGTGGTTACACTATGTAGACCCTACACAGTGAGAGGAGGTGGTTACACTATGTAGACCCTACACAGTGAGAGGAGGTGGTTACACTATGTAGACCCTACACAGTGAGAGGAGGTGGTTACACTATGTAGACCCTACACAGTGAGAGGAGGTGGTTACACTATGTAGACCCTACACAGTGAGAGGAGGGTGGTTACAGTATGTAGACCCTACACAGTGAGAGGAGGTGGTTACACTATGTAGACCCTACACAGTGAGAGGAGGTGGTTACACTATGTAGACCCTAGCACAGTGAGAGGAGGTGGTTACACTATGTAGACCCTGCACAGTGAGAGGAGGTGGTTACACTATGTAGACCCTACACAGTGAGAGGAGGTGGTTACACTATGTAGACCCTACACAGTGAGAGGAGGTGGTTACACTGTAGACCCTACACAGTGAGAGGAGGTGGTTACACTATGTAGACCCTACACAGTGAGAGGAGGTGGTTACACTATGTAGACCCTACACAGTGAGAGGAGGTGGTTACACTATGTAGACCCTACACAGTGAGAGGAGGTGGTTGCACTATGTAGACCCTACACAGTGAGAGGAGGTGGTTACACTATGTAGACCCTACACAGTGAGAGGAGGTGGTTACACTATGTAGACCCTACACAGTGAGAGGAGGTGGTTACACTATGTAGACCCTACACAGTGAGAGGAGGTGGTTACACTATGTAGACCCTACACGTGAGAGGGAGGTGGTTACAGTCTGTAGACCCTACACAGTGAGAGGAGGTGGTTACACTATGTAGACCCTACACAGTGAGAGGAGGTGGTTACACTATGTAGACCCTACACAGTGAGAGGAGGTGGTTACAGTCTGTAGACCCTACACAGTGAGAGGAGGTGGTTACACTATGTAGACCCTACACAGTGAGAGGAGGTGGTTACACTATGTAGACCCTACACAGTGAGAGGAGGTGGTTACACTATGTAGACCCTACACAGTGAGAGGAGGTGGTTACACTATGTAGACCCTACACAGTGAGAGGAGGTGGTTACAGTCTGAGGCGTCTGTAGACCTCACAGTGAGAGGAGGTGGTTACAGTCTGTAGACCCTACACAGTGAGAGGAGGTGGTTACACTATGTAGACCCTACACAGTGAGAGGAGGTGGTGCAGTCTGTAGACCCTACACAGTTAGAGGAGGTGGTTACACTATGTAGACCCTACACAGTGAGAGGAGGTGGTTACACTATGGAGACCCTACACAGTGAGAGGAGGTGGTTACACTATGTAGACCCTACACAGTGAGAGGAGGTGGTTACACTATGTAGACCCTACACAGTGAGAGGAGGTGGTTACACTATGTAGACCCTACACAGTGAGAGGAGGTGGTTACAGTCTGTAGACCCTACACAGTGAGAGGAGGTGGTTACAGTCTGTAGACCCTACACAGTGAGAGGAGGTGGTTACACTATGTAGACCCTACACAGTGAGAGGAGGTGGTTACACTATGTAGACCCTACACAGTGAGAGGAGGTGGTTACAGTCTGTAGACCCTACACAGTGAGAGAGGTGGTTACACTATGCTAAACCCTACACAGTGAGAGGAGGTGGTTACACTATGTAGACCCTACACAGTGAGAGGAGAGTGGTTACACTATGTAGACCCTACACAGTGAGAGGAGGTGGTTACACTATGTAGACCCTACACAGTGAGAGGAGGTGGTTACAGTCTGTAGACCCTACACAGTGAGAGGAGGTGGTTACAGTCTGTAGACCCTACACAGTGAGAGAGGAGGTGGTTACACTATGTAGACCCTACACAGTGAGAGGAGGTGGTTACAGTCTGTAGACCCTACACACAGTGAGAGGAGGTGGTTACACTATGTAGACCCTACACAGTGAGAGGAGGTGGTTACACTATGTAGACCCTACACAGTGAGAGGAGGTGGTTACACTATGTAGACCCTACACAGTGAGAGGAGGTGGTTACAGTATGTAGACCCTACACAGTGAGAGGAGGTGGTTACAGTCTGTAGACCCTACACAGTGAGAGGAGGTGGTTACACTATGTAGACCCTACACAGTGAGAGGAGGTGGTTACAGTCTGTAGACCCTACACAGTGAGAGGAGGTGGTTACACTATGTAGACCCTACACAGTGAGAGGAGGTGGTTACACTATGTAGACCCTACACAGTGAGAGGAGGTGGTTACACTATGTGAGACCCTACACAGTGAGAGGAGGGGTGGTTACACTATGCAGACCCTACACAGTGAGAGGAGGTGGTTACACTATGTAGACCCTACACAGTGAGAGGAGGTGGTTACAGTCTGTGACCCTACACAGTGAGAGGAGGTGGTTACAGTCTGTAGACCCTACACAGTGAGAGGAGGTGGTTACACTATGTAGACCCTACACAGTGAGAGGAGGTGGTTACAGTCTGTAGACCCTACACAGTTAGAGGAGGTGGTTACACTATGTAGACCCTACACAGTGAGAGGAGGTGGTTACACTATGTAGACCCTACACAGTGAGAGGAGGTGGTTACACTATGTAGACCCCTACACAGTGAGAGGAGGTGGTTACACTGTGTAGACCCTACACAGTGAGAGGAAGTGGTTACACTATGTAGACCCTACACAGTGAGAGGAGGTGGTTACAGTCTGTAGACCCTACACAGTGAGAGGAGGTGGTTACAGTCTGTAGACCCTACACAGTGGTACAATGTAGCACAGTGAGAGGTTACACTATGTAGACCCTACACAGTGAGAGGAGGTGGTTACACTATGTAGACCCTACACAGTGAGAGGAGGTGGTTACACTATGTAGACCCTACACAGTGAGAGAGGAGGTGGTTACACTATGTAGACCCTACACAGTGAGAGGAGGTGGTTACACTATGTAGACCCTACACAGTGAGAGGAGGTGGTTACCTTGTGTAGACCCTACACAGTGAGAGGAGGTGGGTGCAGTCTGTAGACCCTACACAGTGAGAGGAGGTGGTTACAGTCTGTAGACCCTACACAGTGAGAGGAGGTGGTTACACTATGTAGACCCTACACAGTGAGAGGAGGTGGTTACAGTCTGGTAGACCCTACACAGTGAGAGGAGGTGGTTACACTATGTAGACCCTACACAGTGAGAGAGGAGGTGGTTACACTATGTAGACCCTACACAGTGAGAGGAGGGTGGTTACATCTGTAGACCCTACACAGTGAGAGGAGGTGGTTACACTATGTAGACCCTACACAGTGAGAGGAGGTGGTTACAGTCTGTAGACCCTACACAGTGAGAGGAGGTGGTTACACTATGTAGACCCTACACAGTGAGAGGAGGTGGTTACACTATGTAGACCCTACACAGTGAGAGGAGGTGGTTACACTATGTAGACCCTACACAGTGAGAGGAGGTGGTTACACTATGTAGACCCTACACAGTGAGAGGAGGTGGTTACACTATGTAGACCCTACACAGTGAGAGGAGGTGGTTACAGTCTGTAGACCCTACACAGTGAGAGGAGGTGGTTACAGTCTGTAGACCCTACACAGTGAGAGGAGGTGGTTACACTATGTAGACCCTACACAGTGAGAGGAGGTGGTTACACTGTAGACCCTACACAGTGAGAGGAGGTGGTTACACTATGTAGACCCTACACAGTGAGAGGAGGGTGGTTACACTATGTAGACCCTACACAGTGAGAGGAGGTGGTTACACTATGTAGACCCTACACAGTGAGAGGAGGTGGTTACACTATGTAGACCCTACACAGTGAGAGGAGGTGGTTACACTATGTAGACCCTACACAGTGAGAGGAGGTGGTTACACTATGTAGACCCCTACACAGTGAGAGGAGGTGGTTACACTATGTAGACCCTACACAGTGAGAGGAGGTGGTTACACTATGTAGACCCTACACAGTGAGAGAGGTGGTTACACTATGTAGACCCTACACAGTGAGAGGAGGTGGTTACAGTCTGTAGACCCTACACAGTGAGAGGAGGTGGTTACAGTCTGTAGACCCTACACAGTGAGAGGAGGTGGTTACACTAGTGTAGACCCTACACAGTGAGAGGAGGTGGTTACAGTCTGTAGACCCTACACAGTGAGAGGAGGTGGTTACAGTCTGTAGACCCTACACAGTGAGAGGAGGTGGTTTACTATGTAGACCCTACACAGTAGAGAGGAGGTGGTTACAGTCTGTAGACCCTACACAGTTAGAGGAGGTGGATACACTAGTGGACCCTACACAGTGAGAGGAGGTGGTTACACTATGTGACCCTACACAGTGAGAGAGGTGGTTACACTATGTAGACCCTACACAGTGAGAGGAGGGGTGGTTACACTATGTAGACCCTACACAGTGAGAGGAGGTGGTTACACTATGTAGACCTACAACAGTGAGAGTGAGGTGGTTACAGTCTGTAGACCCTACACAGTGAGAGAGTTGGTGGTCCTATGACCCTACACAGTGAGAGGAGGTGGTTACACTATGTAGACCCTACACAGTGAGAGGAGGGGTGGTTACACTATGAGACCCTACACAGTGAGAGGAGGTGGTTACACTATGTGGAGCCTACACAGTGAGAGGAGGTGGTTACACTATGTAGACCCTACACAGTGAGAGGAGGTGGTTACACTATGTAGACCCTACACAGTGAGAGGAGGTGGTTACACTATGTAGACCCTACACAGTGAGAGGAGGTGGTTACAGTATCTGGACCCTACACAGTGAGTGGAGGTGGTTACACTATGTAGACCCTAAACGGTGAGAGGAGGTGGTTACACTATGTAGACCTAAACGGTGAGAGGAGGTGGTTACACTATGTAGACCCTACACAGTGAGAGGAGGTGGTTACACTATGTAGACCCTACACAGTGAGAGGAGGTGGTTACAGTCTGTAGACCCTACACAGTGAGAGGAGGTGGTTACACTATGTAGACCCTACACAGTGAGAGAGGAGGTGGTTACACTATGTAGACCCTACACAGTGAGAGGAGGTGGTTTACACTATGTAGACCCTACTTATTCATTTCCATATGTGCTTCATGTTGTTTAATGTAAATCAATACCAGTAGTGGAGTTCAAGTCCACCCTGAAAAATAGCCCACACTTTACAGATTGATTTCATTATCCTCCACTAGGCACCATATGAAGTAGACCTGTTAAGCATCTTACTGGGTCAGTTGGTCAGTGGAACAAAGCACACATTCCTTATTCGGTGATGTATCCTACATGACTTAATCCATGTACATGTGAGTTGATTGTAAAGTAGGTTTATGACGTATCCTACATGACTTAATCCATGTAACATGTGAGTTGATTGTAAAGTAGGTTTATGATGTATCCTACGTGACTTAATCCATGTACATGTGAGTTGATTGTAAAGTAGGCTTATGCAGAGCCCTACAGTATATAGAGATGTGTACGGACTAAAGTATCTGTCTCTCTCACACTTTTCAAAAGGAGGAATTGGCATCGCTGTATGTACTTAGCTAATACTCAGCACTTTAACATATCAAAATAATGTTTGAACACATCATTTATTTCGCTCCATACTTTTCCAAAGTCTCATTTACAGCACAATAGGCCACATTAAAAATATGCAGACGGTATTGGTTCCATTCCATCGATATAAAAGTGAGAGGAGATTGCGACTGTGCCTGGGGCTGATAGACTGAAGTGCAGACACGCCGGCTAGCAAAAAGCAGCAAAGATTATCCTCTGTTATGCTGTTGGCTCTATGATAAAGCATTGAAGCCATCACACTGTGTAATAAGTGACTGAAGCGCTGGGACACGCTTAGAATCTCAAGGCAGCCTCCTTCTCTTGATAAGATTGTACGCCACCGACCTCCATCAGGCACCGAACGATACAATACTGCCCTGGAAATGGTGCTGAACGAAGAGGATAAATTCATTCTGATCATACACCTTGCTCAATTTCAATCAGACTGGCTGCAGACTGGGAGCAAAAGAGAGCGAGAAGGATAGAGAGATGGAGAGAGGAGGGAGAGCGGTTTCTCTGATGAAAGGGTTCACTTCATCTTAAAGCCTCAGTCTGTTTCCTTCCTTCTTAGTCCCAATGGATCCCTTATTCCTATGAAGTGCACTACTTTTGACCAGGGCCCATAGCCAAAGTAGTACTCTTTGTAGGAATAGGGTGCCATTTGGGACGTATCCTCTGTGATGGTTTAAAACAGTTTACCAACAGCCAGGAAATCTGTTTTATTTGTCTTATTTGCCCAACTCTGTGAACTGTGGAGTGTTGCATGGATGGAATGGTACGTAACCTGTCCTTTCAAAACATCAATTCACTAAATGGGACTGAATTCTGTTATTTTAGGGTTCAGCACTTTTCAGGGTTCCACAAATGGTGTCATGACACAACATTTAACTTACCCCAGGTATCTTACAACCATTGCATGTGTACTGTATCATTAATGCTTTTATAATATAAACAAAGAAAGAGAAATTACCAAATTACAGTGAAGTTATCAATTATACTTTTTTAATGTGAAGGTCTTTCTCAAGACAAGTCCCTATAGCATTGTTCAGCAGCTGTCCTGTTGCATTGAGACTTGTCTTGAGAAAGGTTACAGCAGAAATTAGACTATGAAAAAGTCATTTTATACTCCCCTGTTACTGGGCCTTGTTCTCATTAAAACTGATTAGATGGAAATGGACAGAAATGTACCACTGTGGAAGAAATTGCATATGTATTGATCACATGTTTCACATGGAGCACGGCTGTGGGAAAACACTTAATCTTCAGATCATGTAATTTCTCACACTTGTAGAGATGTGCAACGCCACCCTCCATCAGTTCTTGCCACTTCTGTACTACCTGCTATGGAAGGGTCTCCGATCTTCTGCAGGGACAACAACATCACAGATGGAGAGAGAGAGAGAGAGGGCGAGAGAGAGAGAGAGAGAGAGAGAGAGGGAGGAGAGAGAGAGGGAGAGACAGAGAGAAAGAGAGAGAGAGAGCAGGAGAGAGAGAGAGGGAGAGAAGGGGGAGAGAGAGACAGAGATGGAGAGAGAAAGAGAGAGAGCAGGAGAGAGAGAGAGAGGGAGAGAGAGAGAGGGAGAGAGGGAGAGAGAGAGAGGGAGAGACAGAAAGGAAGAGAGAGAGAGCAGGAGAGAGAGAGAGAGGGGGAGAGAAGGGGGAGAGAGAGACAGAGATGGAGAGAGAAAGAGAGAGAGAGAGCAGGAAAGAGAGAGAGAGCAGGAGAGAGATAGAGAGAGAGAGAGAGAGAGCGAGAGAGAGAGAGAGAGAGAGGGGGAGAGAGGAGAGAGGGAGTGGGGTGTTCATGAGAAAGAGCTGTCATTTCTCCATGCAGGCAGCTGTGTTCAGTTGATTTCCACTGGGTGTAGGAGGAGTAGCAGCCACACACACACATCCACCCCCACCTCACTTATACACACATAGGCATGCTATACACAGCCTACACTCTCTCTCCTGTAGCTGCGGTTGGTTCTAGCCTCACAGCAGCTTCCTGCCTTCACAACCCCTGCTACCTAACTCTGCCTTCACAACCCCTGCTAACTTAACTTCCTGCCTGCTCCTAGCCTCACAGCAGCAGTCTGGCTTCACAACCCGTGCTAGCTTAAGCTTCCTGCCTTCACAACCCGTGCTAGCAGGGGTTGTGAAGGCAGGAAGCTAACCTAGCAGGGCTGTGAATGAAGGGAAGTTAGCAGAGGGGTTGTGAAGGTAGGAAGTTAAGCTAGTAAGGGTTGTGAAGGCAGGAAGCTAAGCTAGCAGGGGTTGTGAAGTTAGGAAATTGAGCTAGCAGGGGTTGTGAAGGCAGGAAGCTAAGCTAGCAGGGGGTTGTGAAAGCAGACTGCTGCTGTGAGGCTAAGAGCAGGCAGGAAGTTAAGCTAGCAGGGGTTGTGAAGGTAGGAAGTTAAGCTAGCAGGGGTTGTGAAGGTAGGAAGTTAAGCTAGCAGGGGTTGTGAAGGTAGGAAGTTAAGCTAGCAGGGGTTGTGTCGTAGTAAATATATTATGTTATAGCTTGGTCTGACTAAAATCTTGTGCATGACCCATCTTGTGTTGGGCCTTTGGATTTAATACAATGCACAAAGACTTCTATCTTGTCGGCCTTATCAGCAGGTGGCTATGGACAACACCCACGCCATAGGTCTCTCAGTTCTCCCAACTCACGAGTTATTGCTCTGAGGACATACACACACACACCCCCACACACACACACAACACACACACACACATCATCATTGTTAAACATACACACATACACACACACACACATACACACACATACACACACACACACATACACACACACACACACACACACACACACATACACACACGACACACACACACACACACACATCATCATTGTTAAGCACACACACACAAAAACCCCCTTCTCTTAGGCTGAACATCTGAAGACAGAGAACCCGACTCAGAGCCAATGCAATGGAAGTGACCTCGACCAACTCATCAGGACCAATCAGAAGATCAGAACTACTAGAATCAACCTACTTTATTTTATTGTATAAAATGTCAGCACACAATGTTTAGGGGCTCGCTCTCTCAGATATCTCCCTACGAGGTTGGCGGAACGGGTCGTGCACGCTATTTACAGATATCTTTACCTCTGAATAAACTGCCTCATATTATACAATTATCCACCTTGTCCGAAAGTCTCTACTTGGTCTCCGTTCTCCAGTAAACTTGTGATCATCAACAGTTGTGAAGATAGGAAAGCTAAGCTAGCAGGGGTTGTGAAGGCAGGAGTATATTGACATTTAGGCATGTTGTTCTGCTCAGCCATCTACATTATCTATAATAACACTAGCTAGGACCATTGTTACCTACTGTGCTGTTTCCAGCCACCTTGTCTACTGTGAGTCTTCTATTGTACCTTTCACTATCCATAATGATGATGACATTAGGAGCATTAATCATCCACCTAGGCAACTCTGCTGTTCATGATCCATAATGACATTAGGAGCATTGTTCAGTCAGCTAGCGGATATTTCTCTCCATAATGATTATGACAGCATTGTTCAGTCAGCTAGTGGATCTTTCTCTCTCCATAATGACATTAGGAGCATTGTTCAGTCAGCTAGTGGATCTTTCGCTCTCCATAATGACATTAGGAGCGTTGTTCAGTCAGCTAGCTGGATCTTTCTCTCCCCATAATGATTATGACAGCATTGTTCAGTCAGCTAGTGGATATTTCTCTCCCCATAATGATTATGACAGCATTGTTCAGTCAGCTAGTGGATATTTCTCTCCCCATAATGATTATGACAGCATTGTTCAGTCAGCTAGCGGATATTTCTCTCTCCATAATGATAATGACAGCGTTTGAGTCCAGTCAGCTAGTGGATCTTTCTCTCCCCATAATGATTATGACAGCATTGTTCAGTCAGCTAGTGGATATTTCCTCTCCCATAATGATTGTGACAGCATTGTTCAGTCAGCTAGCGGATATTTCTCTCTCCATAATGATAATGACAGCATTGTTCAGTCAGCTGCGGATATTTCTCTCCCCATAATGATTATGACAGCATTGTTCAGTCAGCTAGTGGATCTTTCTCTCTCCATAATGATAATGACAGCATTGTTCAGTCAGCTAGCGGATATTTCTCTCTCCATAATGATAACGACAGCGTTGTTCAGTCAGCTAGTGGATCTTTCTCTCCCCATAATGATTATGACAGCATTGTTCAGTCAGCTAGTGGATATTTCTCTCCCATAATGATTGTGACAGCATTGTTCAGTCAGCTAGCGGATATTTCTCTCTCCATAATGATAATGACAGCATTGTTCAGTCAGCTAGCGGATATTTCTTCTCCATAATGATAATGACAGCATTGTTCAGTCAGCTAGTGGATATTTCTCTCCCCATAATGATTATGACAGCATTGTTCAGTCAGCTAGTGGATATTTCTCTCCCTAATGATTATGACAGCATTGTTCAGTCAGCTGGTGGATATTTCTCTCCCCTTAACGATAATGACAGCATTGTTCAGTCAGCTAGTGGATCTTTCTCTCTCCATAATGATAATGACAGCATTGTTCAGTCAGCTAGTGGATATTTCTCTCTCCATAATGATTATGACAGCATTGTTCAGTCAGCTAGTGGATATTTCTCTCTCCATAATGATAATGACAGCATTGTTCAGTCAGCTGGCGGATATTTTTCTCTCTCCATAATGATAATGACAGCATTGTTCAGTCAGCTAGCGGATATTCTCTCTCTCCATAATGATAATGACAGCATTGTTCAGTCAGCTAGTGGATATTTCTCTCCCCATAATGATTATGACAGCATTGTTCAGTCAGCTAGTGGATATTTCTCTCTCCATAATGATTATGACAGCATTGTTCAGTCAGCTAGTGGATATTTCTCTCCCCATAATGATAATGACAGCATTGTTCAGTCAGCTAGCGGATATTTCTCTCCCCATAATGATAATGACAGCATTGTTCAGTCAGCTAGCGGATATTTCTCTCCCCATAATGATTATGACAGCATTGTTCAGTCAGCTAACGGATATTTCTCTCTCCATAATGATGACGACAGCATTGTTCAGTCAGCTAGTGGATATTTCTCTCTCCATAATGATAATGACAGCATTGTTCAGTCAGCTAGCGGATATTTCTCTCCCCATAATGATTGTGACAGCATTGTTCAGTCAGCTAGCGGATATTTCTCTCCCCATAATGATTATGACAGCATTGTTCAGTCAGCTAGTGGATATTTCTCTCCCCATAATGATTATGACAGCATTGTTCAGTCAGCTAGCGGATATTTCTCTCCCCATAATGATTATGACAGCATTGTTCAGTCAGCTAGCGGATATTTCTCTCCCCATAATGATTGTGACAGCATTGTTCAGTCAGCTAGTGGATCTTTCTCTCTCCATAATGATAATGACAGCATTGTTCAGTCAGCTAGCGGATATTTCTCTCCCCATAATGATTGTGACAGCATTGTTCAGTCAGCTAGTGGATATTTATCTCCCCATAATGATAATGACAGCATTGTTCAGTCAGCTAGTGGATCTTTCTCTCTCCATAATGATAATGACAGCATTGTTCAGTCAGCTAGCGGATATTTCTCTCTCCATAATGATAATGACAGCATTGTTCAGTCAGCTAGCGGATATTTCTCTCTCCATAATGATAATGACAGCATTGTTCAGTCAGCTAGCGGATATTTCTCTCTCCATAATGATAATGACAGCATTGTTCAGTCAGCTAGTGGATCTTTCTCTCTCCATAATGATAATGACAGCATTGTTCAGTCAGCTAGTGGATATTTCTCTCTCCATAATGATAATGACAGCATTGTTCAGTCAGCTAGTGGATCTTTCTCTCCATACAATGATAATGACAGCATTGTTCAGTCAGCTAGTGGATCTTTCTCTCTCCATAATGATAATGACAGCATTGTTCAGTCAGCTTGCGGATATTTCTCTCTCCATAATGATAATGACAGCATTGTTCAGTCAGCTAGTGGATCTTTCTCTCCATAATGATAATGACAGCATTGTTCAGTCAGCTAGCGGGATATTTCTCTCCATAATGATAATGACAGCATTGTTCAGTCAGCTAGTGGATCTTTCTCTCTCCATAATGATAATGACAGCATTGTTCAGTCAGCTAGTGGATATTTCTCTCTCCATAATGATAATGACAGCATTGTTCCAGTCAGCTAGTGGATATTTCTCTCCCCATAATGATTGTGACAGCATTGTTCAGTCAGCTAGCGGATATTTCTCTCTCCATAATGATATGACAGCATTGTTCAGTCAGCTAGCGGATATTTCTCTCTCCATAATGATAATGACAGCATTGTTCAGTCAGCTAGCGGATATTTATCTCTCCATAATGATTATGACAGCATTGTTCAGTCAGCTAGTGGATATCTTCTCTCCCCTTAACGATAATGACAGCATTGTTCAGTCAGCTAGTGGATCTTTCTCTCTCCATAATGATAGACAGCATTGTTCAGTCAGCTAGTGGATATTTCTCTCTCCATAATGATAATGACAGCATTGTTCAGTCAGCTAGTGGATCTTTCTCTCTCCATAATGATTATGACAGCATTGTTCAGTCAGCTAGTGGATCTTTCTCTCTCCATAATGATAATGACAGCATTGTTCAGTCAGCTAGTGGATCTTTCTCTCCTCCATAATGATAATGACAGCATTGTTCAGTCAGCTAGCGGATATTTCTCTCCCCATGATTACTGACAGCATTGTTCAGTCAGCTACGGATATTTCTCTCCCCATAATGATTACGACAGCATTGTTCAGTCAGCTAGTGGATATTCTCTCCCCTTGATTATGACAGCATTATCCAGTCAGCTAGGCGGATATTTCTCTCCCATAATGATTGTGTACATGCATTGTTCAGTCAGCTAGCGGATATTTCTCTCCACCATACGATTGTGACAGCATTGTTCAGTCAGCTAGTGGACTCCATACTGGAGTGTTGCTGATCCTGTTTAAGTGACTTAGATTGTGATGATACGGTGTCTCAAATGGCACCCCTATATACTGCTCTGGTCAAAAGTAGTGACTTGTGGAAGGGAAGAGGATGCCATTTGGGTTGCAGGCGATGTGTCTGTTATGGCTCAGTGCTTCCTCAGCTCAGTCGTCTCCGAAGTCGCATCTTCTAACTGCCTGCTGGAGTGACAGATGAGGCAGTGCAGACAGTGGCCTTTTCTCAATTGGATTTGCCTCAACTCCTCTCTCCTCCCTGGCCTCCTTTTGAAAAAGGACAAAGGTAATGGGGAGAGGTGGCGAGGAGAGGAAAATGCGCTTACATGAAATGAGCTCTCCTCCCAATGGCGCGTCATCAGGCAAATCACGTTTACAGGGTGGAATCCCAAAATAAATGTATAAAGTGATCAAACCAATGTACTAGTTGCTAAAGAAGACATTCAAAAATGTTGAATAGCATATCGTTTTTAAACGCGTTAGCATGCTTTTCTCCTTCAATAAAACTTAGCTGATTCGGGAAGGGTGTGGAAGATTTCAGAACTCTTCCACACAAAGGACTCAGGTAGGTTGCACTTATGCTTCCTGGCCAAAGGGAGGCTATTGAGAGGGGGAGGACCGTCTTCTGTTTTTCCTACTAACGAATTGACACCTTCCCACTCAACAACCACATCGGTTTCCGAGTCACGGAGGAGAGATGGAGAGAGAGGGATCGGAGGGATGGACTTTTCCAAGCGAGAAAAAGGCCATTGTCATGAAAACAACAATGCCCATGTTTGATTGAGTGGCTGACGTCCACGTTTTTGCAATTGAAACATCCCTGTTTGTGTTTCTTCGCGTGTAGATGAGCACAGTCAGTCATCTAGTGGACGAGGAACTGGGATGACCGTTACGGTTATATCAGGTTAATCATCTAGTGAGACGAGGAACTCGGGATGAGGCTGTTACGGTTATATTTGGTTAATCAGTCATTGTCAAGGAGGTTGAGAAAGATGTGATACGATGGAAGAGCGTCCTCAACTATCATTTGTGTAACCTGCTTCTCTCACATCACCCTGAAATTGATGTTCTTCTTCACTTTTGATGAACTGTATATTGGCTTACGTAAACTGTCAGCAGGCAGGCACACATTACATTTGACATTTTTGTGTTTAGCAGACGCTCTTATCCAGAGCGCTTACAGTTAGTGAGTGCATACATTTTCATACTGTCCCCCGTGGAAACGAACCCACAACCCTGGCAGTTGCAAACGCCATGCTCTACATTTACATTTACATTTACGTCATTTAGCAGACGCTCTTCTCCAGGCGACTTACAAATCAGGTGCATTCACCTTATAGCCAGTGGGATAACCACTTTACAATTATTATAATTTTTTTATTTTATTTTGGGGGGTTGGAGTAAGGGGGTAGAAGATTTACTTTATCCTATCCCAGGTATTCCTTAAAGAGGTGGGGTTTCAAATGTCTCCGGAAGGTGGTGAGTGACTCCGCTGTCCTGGCGTCGTGAGGAGCTTGTTCCACCATTGGGGTGCCAGAGCAGCGAACAGTTTTGACTGGGCTGAGCGGGAACTGTGCTTCCGTAGAGGTAGGGGAGCTAGCAGGCCAGAGGTGGATGAACCCAATGCCCTCGTTTGGGTGTAGGGACTGATCAGAGCCTGAAGGTACGGAGGTGCCCGTTCCCCTCACAGCTCCGTAGGCAAGCACCATGGTCTTGTAGCAGATAACGAGCTTTCAGCTGGAAGCCAGTGGAGTGTGCGGAGGAGCGGGGTGACGTGAGAGAACTTGGGAAGGTTGAACACCAGACGGGCTGCTGCATTCTGGATGAGTTGTGGGGTTTAATGGCACAGGCAGGGAGCCCAGCCAACAGCGAGATGCAGTAATCCAGACGGGGAGATGACAAGTGCCTGGATTAGGACCTGTGCCCGCTTCCTGTGTAAGGCAGGGTCGTACTCTCGAATGTTGTAGAGCAGGAACCTACAGGATCGGGTCACCGCCTTGATGTTAGCGGAGAACAGGGTGTTTGTCCAGGGTCACGCCAAGGCTCTTCGCACTCTGGGTAGTGAGGACACAACGGAGTTGTCAAATTCGTCAACCGTGATACCAACTGAGCTACATCACTGCCGGCCATTCCCTCCCCCTACCCTGGACGACGCTGGGCCAATTGTACGCCAACCCCATGGCTCATGACACAGAGCAGTTATGGAGGAGTGTTCTGCTCCTCTATAAAGATTAGATAGGGTGTGTCCCCCAAATTGCATTCTATTTCCTACATGGTGCAACTATGTTTGACCACAGAGCTCCAATGAGCCCTGGTGAAAAGAAGTAGTACTATAAAGAGAGCAGGGTGCCATTTGGGAATGCACCTCTATCTAATCTATTGATCTATGTGTTGGATACCGACTGTGGTGCTAATGTTAATCACATTGATGTAAAATAGATGATCTATAGCGCGTCCTCTCTGTTTTTAATGGCGTAGATAATCACACAATAGACTAGATGTTGATTCATATTAGAACTGAAGGCTGAGCGAATAAGAAGAACTCTGTCAAAGCGGAGAGATACGGTGCATCTCAAATGGCACCCTATTCCCTATAATCCACTACTTTTGAACAGGACCCATAGGGCTCTGGTGAAAAATAGTTCACTTTATATTAGGGAATAGGGTGACCAAGACACAGTGATAGTGCATTGATGCAGTTCTTTAAGTTTAAAAGGGACACTGAACACATTGAAATGAGACATGACACTATTTAGGAGTTGGATTAATAATATAGCACCGACTAGACATTCACCTCTACCGTTCACTATTTCAAGTATTTTTCTGTTACTAATACTGTAAATAAAGTATTCATGATTGCAATTTGCATCTGTTTAAGTCCCTAACACACTAATGATTTCATAAAAACACATTTCATTTAACACCTTGGCAGTTTCCATTCACATTACCATTCACAGCGGTCACATTTTAAATCTTTCTTTCTGTGAATGTTTTAAATGATTATTTCATTTGCTGAATGCTTTCGAACTGCAGCCGACTTTGATGGCCCCTCAGTACAGTTGATAAAAAAAGTTTCGGAAGCCATTTTAGAAAAGTTATTGCCAAAGTCTTTGTTATTAATTGAGATAATTTCAACATTCAAAAGTAATAAAGCATTCACTAATTAAAGAGGAAATGCCATTCTGTAAATGGAAAGCAGCTATGCTTGAATAATTCAATGAGTGTCATTACTAGACTAGAGAGAACTTTGTTTTCATGTTGGGAATTATGCTGTTACACAGTAGAAGTGTTTTGGGGCTACAGCAGTGTAGTTGTCATCAGTAAATTGCATAGAAATAAGAAGTCACCCTAACTCTAACCCTAACATTACCTCCCCTAACTCTAACCCCTAATCCTAACATTACCTCCCCTAACCCTAACCCTAACATTACCTCCCTAACTCTACCCTAATCCTAACATTACCTCCCTCTAACTCTAACCCTAATCCCAACATTACCTCCCCTAACCCTAACCCTAACATTACCTCCCCCTAACTCTACCCCTAATCCTAACATTACCTCCTCTAACTCTAACCCTAATCCTAACATTACCTCCCCTAACCTAACCCTAACATCATCTCCCCTAACTCTAACCCTAACATTACCTCCCCTAACCCTAATCCTAACATACCTCCCTAACTCTAACCCCAATCCCTAACATTACCTCCCCCAACCCTAACATTACCTACATAACTCTAACCCTAATCCTAATATTACCTCCCCTAACCCTAATCCTAACATTACCTCCCTAACCCTAATCGTAACATTACCTCCCCAACCCTAATCCTAACATTACCTCCCCTAACCCTAATCCTAACTTTACCTCCCCCAACTCTAACCCCTAATCCTAACATTACCTCCCCTACCTAACCCTAATCCTAACATTACCTCCCCCCTAACCCTAATCCTAACATTACCTCCCCCTAACTCTAACCCTAATCCTTACATTACCTCCCCTCCCCTAACATTACCTCCCCTAACGCTAACCCTAATCCTAACATTACCTCCCCTAACTCTAACCCTAATCCTTACATTACCTCCTTCCCCTACTACATTACCTCCCCCTAACTCTAACCCTAATCCTAACATTACCTCCCTAACGCTAACCCTAATCCTAACATTACCTCCCCTAACTCTAACCCCTAACCCTAACATTACCTCCCTAACTCTAACCTAATCCTAACATTACCTCCTAACCCCTAACCTAACATTACCTCCCCTAACTCTTAACCCTAACCCTAACATTACCTCCCTAACTCTAACCCTAATCCTAACATTACCTCCCCTAACCCTAACCTAACATTACCTCCCCTAACTCTAACCCTAATCCTTACATTACCTCCCCTTCCCCCTAACATTACTCCCTACGTAACCCTAATCCTAACATTACCTCCCCTAACTCTAACCCTAATCCTTACATTACCTCCCCCTTCCCTAACATTACCTCCCCTAACTCTAACCCCCTAATCCCTAACATTACCTCCCCCTAACGCTAACCCTAATCCTAACATTACCTCCCCTAACTCTAACCCTAACCCTAACATTACCTCCCCTAACTCTAACCCTAATCCTAACATTACCTCCCCTAACCCTAATCCTAACATTACCTCCCTAACCCTAACCCTAACATTACCTCCCTAACTCTAACCCTAATCCTAACATTACCTCCCTAACTCTAATCCTAACATTACCTCCCCCTAACCCTAATCCTAATTGTATAAATATAACAGATTTCAATCTGTATGCATAATCATAACCTTCCGATCTGCTGGTTTTGGATACACCTCTAACTATTATCATCACCTGTGACAGAACACAATACTTAATAGACTGAATATTGCATACGGGACTACCCACCTTAAAGGACCTAAATGTCAACCCAAGTTCAATATCATTAGTATTTATAGTTGAACAGCAGATACATTTAACAACCCCATTACCATTTCCCTTCATCATCAGCCCAGTTAATAAACCTATATATAGCTAATACCATAAGGGTCTGGCTAATACCATAAGGCTCTAGCTAATAGCATAAGGGTCTGGCTAATACCATAAGGGTCTGGCTAATACCATAAGGGGTCTAGCTAATAGCATAAGGGTCTGGCCAATAGCATAGGGGTCTGGCTAATACCATAAGGGTCTGGCCAATAGCATAAGGGTCTGGCTAATACCATAAGGGTCTGGCCATAGCATAAGGGTCTGGCTAATACCATAAGGAGTCTAGCTAATAGCATAAGGGGTCTAGCTAATAGCATAAGGGTCTGGCTAATAGCATAAGGGTCTGGCTAATACCATAAGGGTCCTAGCTAATAGCATAAGGGTCTGGCTAATACCATAAGGGTCTGGCTAATACCATAAGGGTCTAGCTAATAGCATAAGGGTCTGGCTAATACCATAAGGGTCTGGCCAGGATAGCATAGGTCTGGCTAATACCATAGGGTATGGCTAATACCATAAGGTCTGGCCAATAGCATAATAATAATAATAATAATATGCCATTTAGCAGACGCTTTTATCCAAAGCGACTTACAGTCATGCGTGCATACATTTTTGCGTATGGGTGGTCCCGGGGATCGAACCCTAACCATGACAAAGCATAAGGGTCTGGCTAATACCATAAGGGTCTGGCTAATACCATAGGGTCTAGCTAATAGCATAAGGGTCTGGCCAATAGCATAAGGGTCTGGCTAATACCATAAGGGTCTGGCCAATAGCATATGAGGGTCTGGCTAATACCAAGGGTCTAGCTAATAGCATAAGGGTCTGGCTAATACCATAAGGGTCTGGCCAATAGCATAAGGGTCTGGCTAATACCAAGGGTCTGGCAAATACCATAGGGTCTAGCTAATAGCATAAGGGTCTGGCCATAGCATAAGGGTCTCGGCTAATACCATAAGGGTCTGGCCAATAGCATAAGGGTCTGGCTAATACCATAAGGGTCTAGCTAATAGCATAAGGGTCTAGCCAATAGCATAAGGGTCTGGCTAATCCATAAGGGTCTGGCCAATAGCATAAGGGTCTGGCTATTACCATAAGGGTCTAGCTAATAGCATAAGGGTCTAGCTAATAGCATAAGGGTCTGGCTAATAGCATAAGGGTCTAGCTAATACCATAAGGGTCTAGCTAATAGCATAAGGGTCTGGCTAATACCATAAGGGTCTGGCTAATACCATAAGGGTCTAGCTAATAGCATAAGGGTCTGGCTAATACCATAAGGTCTGGCCAATAGCATAAAATTCTGGCTAATACCATAGGGGTATTTAATACCATAAGGGTCTGGCCAATAGGCATAATAATAATATGCCATTTAGCAGACGCTTTTATACTAATACCATAAGGGTCTAGCTAATAGCATAAGGGTCTAGCTAATAGCATAAGGGGTCTGGCTAATACCATTGAAGGGGGTCTAGCTAATAGCATAAGGGTCTTGGCTTTAATACCATAAGGGTCTAGCTAATAGCATAAGGGTCTGGCTAATACCATAAGGGTCTAGCTAATAGCATAAGGGTCTGGCCAATACCATAAGGGTCTGGCTAATACCATAAGGGTCTGGCTAATACCTAAAAGGGTCTAGCTAATAGCACAAGGGTCTGGCTAATACCATAAGGGTCTGGCCAATAGCATAAGGGTCTGGCTAATACCATAAGGGTATGGCTAATACCATAAGGGTCTGGCCAATAGCATAAGGGTCTGGCTAATACCATAAGGGTCTGGCTAATACCATAAGGGTCTAGCTAATAGCATAAGGGTCTGGCCAATAGCATAAGGGTCTGGCTAATACCATAAGGGTCTGACAACTAGCATAAGAGTCTCGCTAATACCATAAGGGTCTAGCTAATAGCATAAGGGTCTGGCTAATACCATAAGGGTCTGGCCAATAGCATAAGGGTCTGGCTGGTACCATAAGGGTCTGGCAAATACCATAAGGGGTCTAGCTAATAGCATAAGGGTCTGGCCAATAGCATAAGGGTCTCGCACACCATAAGGGTCTAGCTAATAGCATAAGGGTCTAGCTAATAGCATAAGGGTCTAGCTAATAGCATAAGGGTCTGGCTAATACCATAAGGGTCTAGCTAATACCATAGGTCTGGCTAATAGCATAAGGGTCTAGCTAATGTGCATAAGGGTCTAGCTAATAGCATAAGGGTCTGGCTAATACCATAAGGGTCTGGCTAATAGCATAAGGGTCTAGCTAATGGCATAATGGTCTGGCTAATAGCATAAGGGTCTGGCCAATAGCATAAGGGTCTGTCTAATACCATAAGGGTCTGGCCAATAGCATAAGGGGTCTGGCTAATACCATAAGGGTCTAGCTAATAGCATAAGGGTCTGGCTAATACCATAAGGGTCTAGCTAATAGCATAAGGGTCTGGCTAATACCATAAGGGTCTAGCTAATAGCATATAGGGTTTGGCTAATACCATGGGTCTGGCTAATAGCATAAGGGTCTAGCTACAGCATGAGGTCTAGCTAATAGCATAAGGGTCTGGCTAATACCATAAGGGTCTGGCTAATACCATAAGGGTCTAGCTAATAGCATAAGGGTCTGGCTAATACCATAAGGGTCGGCCAACAGCATAAGGGTCTGGCTAATACCATAAGGGTCTGGGCAAATACCATAGGGGTCTAGCTAATAGCATAAGGGTCTGCCAATAGCATAAGGGTCTGCTAATACCATAAGGGTCTGGCCAATAGCATAAGGGTCTGGCTAATACCATAAGGGTCTAGCTAATAGCATAGGGTCTAGCTAATAGCATAAGGGTCTAGCTAATACCATAAAGGTCTAGCTAATAGCATAAGGGTCTGGCTAATACCATAAGGGTCTGGCCAATAGCATAAGGGTCTGGCTAATACCATAAGGGTCTCGCAAATACCATAAGGGTCTAGCGAATAGCATAAGGGTCTGGCCAATAGCATAAGGGTCTGGCTAATACCATAAGGGTCTAGCCTTAATAGCAAAAGGGTCTAGCTAATACCATAAGGGTCTAGCTAATAGCATAAGGGGTCTAGCTAATACCATAAAAGGTCTAGCTAATACCATAGGGGTCTAGCTAATACCATAAGGGTCTGGCTAATAGCATAAGGGTCTGGCTAATACCATAAGGGTCCTAGCTAATAGCATAAGGGTCTGGCTAATACCATAAGGGTCTAGCTAATAGCATAAGGGTCTAGCTAATACCATAAGGGTCTAGCTAATAGCATAAGGGTCTGGCTAATACCATAAGGGTCTGGCCAATAGCATAGGGTATGGCTAATACCTAAGGGTCTGGCCGGCTAGCATAAGGGTCTGGCTAATACCATAAGGGTCTGGCTAATACCATAAGGTCTAGCTAATAGCATAAGGGTCTGGCCAATAGCATAAGGGTCTGGCTAATACCATAAGGGTCTGGACAATAGCATAAGGGTCTGGCTAATACCATAAGGGTCTAGCTAATAGCATAAGGGTCTGGCTAATACCATAAGGGTCTGGCCAATAGCATAAGGGTCTGGCTAATACCATAAGGGTCTGGCAAATACCATAAAGGTCTAGCTAATAGCATTAAGGGTCTGGCCAATAGCATAAGGGTCTGGCTAATACCATAAGGGTCTGACAGCATAAGGGTCTGGCTAATAGCATAAGGGTCTGGCTAATACCATAAGGGTCTAGCTAATAGCATAAGGGTCTGGCTAATACCATGGGGTCTAGCTAATGCATAAGGGTCTGGCTAATACCATAAGGGTCTAGCTAATAGCATAAGGGTCTAGCTATACCATAGGGTCTAGCTAACACCATAAGGGTCTAGCTAATAGCATAAGGGTCTGGCTAATACCATGGGGGTCTGGCTAATAGCATAAGGGTCTGGCTAATACCATAAGGGTCTGGCTAATAGTATAAGTGTCTGGCTAATACCATAAGGTCCCTGGCTAATACCATAAGGGTCTGGCTAATACCATAAGGGTCACGCTAATACCATAAGGGGTCTAGCTAATACCATAAGGGTCTGGCTAATACCATAAGGGTCTAGCTAATACCATAAGGGTCTAGCTACATTACATTTACATTTTAGTCATTTGGAGCGCTCTTATACGAGCGACTTACAGTTAGGGGTGAATACATTTTTTTTTTTTTATACTGGCCCTCGTGGAATCGAACCCACAACCCTGGCGTTGCAAACGCCATGCTCTATCAACTGAGCTACATCCCTGCCGGCCATTCCTCCCCTACCCTGAGACGCCAATTGTGCGCGCCCATGAGTCTCCCGGTCGCGGCCGGCTGCGACAGAGCCTGGGATTCGAACCAGGATCTCTGGTGGCACAGTTAGCACTGCGATGCAATGCCTTAGAACCACTGCGCCACTCAGGTCTTAGCTAATAGCATAAGGGTCTGGCTAATACCATAAGGGTCTAGCTAATAGCATAAGGTCTGTCTAATAGTATAAGTGTCTAGCTAATAGCTCTGCCGTGGCGCCGCGACGGGAGACCCATGGGCGCGCAATGGCTCAGCGCGTCCAGGGTAGGGGAGATGGCCGGCGGGGATGTAGCTCCGTTGGTGGAGAGCATACGTTCTGAACGCTGGTTGTGGTTCGATTCACAGGGGCTAATATGAAAAAAATATCATGTTGGCACTCACTAACTGTAAGTCGCTCTGGATAAGAGCGTCTGCTAAATGACTAAATGTAATGTAAAATAATGATCTAGCTAATAGCATAAGGGTCTGGCTATAGCATAAAGGTGTATCATCTTGTTTGCTTTAATTAAATCCCAGCCATTAAAAGGACCCAGTCATTAGAGCCTGTGTAGAGTTGAGTATTAGGGACAGACAGGTCACTCAATTAGCCTTCATATCTGTATCACAATGTAAAGGAGCCTTAAACGCATACTGGACTTGGACTGTATGTATCTCCAAATGGCACCCTATTCCCTATATAGTGCACTACTTTTAATCCAGGGCCCATAGTAGTGCTCTATAGGGAATAGATACCGCTGGTAGACGTACCCACTGTGTAACAGGGACCTCACTAACTAACTAACCCACTATAACATGGGGTCAGGATGATGGTGACAAATGAGGTTCCGACCCCCAAACCCTGAGTCTTCAGAGACGTTTCTAGGCGTGATCTTCCACAGAGTCTCTCTCTCTCCCCCAAACCCTGAGTCTTCAGAGATGTTTTGACGTGATAATCGCATACGTCTCTCTCTCCCCAAACCTGAGTCTTCAGAGTCGTTTTGAATGCGTGATAATCGCAGCGTCTCCCTCTCCCCAACCAAACCCTAAACCTTCAGAGCTGTTTTAGACGTGATAATCCACAGCGTCTCTCTCTCCCCCAAACCTTGAGTCTTCAGAGACGTTATAGTCATGATAATCCACAGCGTCTCTCCTGTTAATCACATCTTGGTGTGGTCTTTTTAATTAAAGCACGTTTGAGTTAATTTCACTCTTCATATTTATCACACTAGCCAGTGGGAGGCAGACAGAATACGTTCAGAGCAGGAACTCCACTTCTTGTTAGCCACGATTGGAGACAGATAGAGACGGATGATGATTTGTGTGTGTGCCTGAGTGTGTGTGTGTTTGGACATGCTGGTGCATGAGCTCCTGCACTTATTTCGCAGACACCCAGCATGCATCATTTCATCGCTGAATAACACATTGCGCCATTCAGCTTCCTGTGCCAGTCTCTCCAGCCTCTTGAAATTGGCCCTGTTTGTCATCGGAGCTCTGCATTCAATCACGTTTGCTGATGCCTTTAAAGCACATCTCTCATTTTGTCACGCCCCTGACTCAGGGGGACTGGTATATGTTGAGTCAGGGTGTGTAGATTCTTGTTATGTAGTAGTTTCTATGTGGGATCTAGTATGTTTAGTTCTATGTTGGCGGTGTGGTTCCCAATCAGAGGCAGCTGTCGCTCGTTGTCTCTGATTGGGGACCATACTTCAGCAGCCTATTGGCACTATTGAGTTGTGGGATCTTGTTCCGGGTAAGGTTTGTTGTGTGTTAAACCTCTAGGACTTCACGTTTTGTTTGTTTATTGTTTTGTCGTGTGTTTATTCAGTTTGCCAAATAAACATGTACGCATATCACGCTGCGCCTTAGTCTGACCCGTCATTAACGTGACAGAAGATCCCACCAAACGAGGACCAAGCAGCGTGCCCAGGCGGAGACGAAGGGCCATGTCACAGGTGGGCAATTTGTGGTCATTGGAAGAGATATTTGCGGGAGAGGGGACCATGGGCTAAGGTAGATGCCCAGGCAGGGAGAGGAGCAACGGCAACACGGAGGAGGCTGGTCGAGGAGGAAGCCCGAGAAGCAGCCCCAACAAAATGTTGGAGGGGGGTACACGGGGTGGTTGGCGGAGCATAGTGTCAGAGCAGAGCCAACTCCCGTACTCACGCGAGGAAGCGTATGACTGGGCAGGCTCCATGTTATGCGGAGCTACGTACTGTGTCAGCCAGTGCGCCGGCACAGTCCTGTACGTCCTGTGCTTGCACCACGCACGTGCCGTGTGAAGATGGGCATCCAGCCAGGACGGGGTGTGCCGCTCAACGCTCCTGGTCTCCAGTACGCCTCCTCGGTCCCCATATCCTGCGCCAGTTCCAAGAAATGTATCACCAGTGCGCGTGCACATCCCCAGTGCGTCCTGTGCTGATGCCTCACACATACTGTGCAGAAGTAGGCATTCAGCCAGGATGGGTTGTGCCAGCTTTCCGCTCCAGACCTCCAGTCCGCCTCCAAAGTCCGGCCCGGCCTGTTCCTGCTCCTTGCACCAAGCCAGTGGTGCGTGTCAGTCAGCCCGACCCGGCCTGTTCCTGCTCCTTGCACCAAGCCAGTGGTGCACGTCGCCAGTCGGCCGACTGTTCTGCTCTCTCGCACCCAAGCCAGTGGTGCAGGTCGCATCAATCGGCCCGGCCTGTTCCTGTCTCGCACCAAGACAGTGGTGCACGTCGCCAGGTCGGCCCGGCCCGTTTCTGACCCTCGCACCAAGCCAGTGGTGCGTGTTCCTAGTCGGTCGGCCCGTGCCTGCCTGCTCGCACTAGGACCAGTGGTGC